>NC_086446.1:665912057-666212057 GCF_028390025.1 Pseudophryne corroboree
CCCGTGGAACGCATCAGCTGACCGGACGTCAAGCGCTGCCATGGGAACCGGGTAGCGAGACCGGAAGGTGGAAATCTATACTGTTTAACTAGATAGCAAGGATCAGACCTCCCGTAGGTGGTCAAAAAGGTGCTTAGTTACTATACAGGTCGTTAAAGAACCATGGTGTATTGTATATAATTTGTTTAAATACGTGTGTCAGAATTAGTCTGTTGCTATGGCAACTGAGTGCATTCTGTTGAATAACTAAGACTCGGACTGGATAGGCAGGGCGGAACTGGAGTTTTAGGAGGATCCTATACTAGGTATATTGAATGCACACACAGGCACATAGATACAGATATGTAGCCATGTGTACATACAGACAAGCAGTATGGCTGAATAGAACACAATATCCAAATATCCATCAGAGAATAAAAATCATCTCTCTAAATAAAATATTCATCTAATTAAGCCGCATATAAGGAGATGACCAAATTCAGGAATAATGAAAAAGAAAAGGAAAAGAAAAAATCACAGATAAGCCACCATCACAGGAAAAAATATATTGAAAAAGAAAAGGAAAAACATAAAAAATAAAAATAATAAAAATGAAAAAAGTCCAGAGTTAATCCAGGAAGATGCCATAATGAATGCTATCATTTAGACCACGTTGTTTTATGGTATCTAGGCGGTGTATCCAAGCTGCCTCGCGTTTCAGCAACAATTTTGCCCGATCTCCTCCTCTTTTTAGTGGTGCCACTCTATCAATCACCATACTCTTCAAGGTCGCCAGAGGATGACGGGCCTCATAGAAGTGTCTTGCCACTGGTTTATCGGAGTTACCATTCGTCAGAGCCTCTCTCACAGACAGACGATGGTTCGCCATCCTTTCGCGAAAGGGGCGAATTGTTTTGCCCACATAGACGAGGGAGCAAGGGCATGTCAAGATGTAAACTACAAAATCCGATGTACAGGTCAATCTATGTCGGATAAATATTTTGGCACCAGTATGCGGATGATGAAAGTATTCTCCACTTGTCATGCTCCGACAAGTCGTGCAATTAATGCATCTGTAACATCCCATTTTTTTAGGTGCCAGCCACATGTCCGAGCCTATTTCAGTAGGTCTATCTGGCTGCATTAGAATGTCCTTCAAATTGCGTGCCCGTCTGAAGCTTACCAGAGGTTTATTCGGCAACCTCTTTGTTAATATCGGATCTGTTTTGACCATTGGCCAGTGTTTGTTAACCGCCTTCCGTATAGCAGATCCTGCCGTATCGAAGGTGGTTGAGACAACAAACGGATTTTTTTCGGATACCTTCTTCAGTAAGTGTCCTGCATGGATTTTTTAGCCTTATCAAGGCAACTCCTGATGGTATGGTCATCATATCCTCTCGCCATGAATCTGTTTTTCATATCCTCCAGCTGTATTATGGTAGTTTCTGGATCAGAGTTGTTACGAAGAACTCTCATGAATTGTGAAATTGGTAAGTTACGTTTTAATGATCCTGGATGGTGGCTATCAAAAGATAATAAAGTATTCCTATCGGTCATCTTCCTAAACAGCTTATAACCATAGCCTGATTCAGTAGCGTAGACACTCACATCTAAGAAATCAATAGATTTAGCATCAAAGTGCATAGTAAATTTAATTGGGGAATCAAGTGAATTGAGGTGATCCAACATCTCAAGGAGGGACCCCTCAGTGTCCCTCCAGATTAGAAAAATATCGTCAATAAAGCGCCGATAGAAGGCGATACTATCTCCAAACCGCGGGAAGATGTTCTGTTTTTCATATTCGTCCATATAGAGGTTTGCATACGAAGGGGCAATGTTACTCCCCATCGCTGTTCCCGCCGTTTGGAGATAGTACCGCCCCCCAAAGTGAAAATAGTTGCATGTTAGAATGAGTTCAAGTAGTTCCATCAGGAACTCAATCGGTGGTGTCCCAGTATGTGTATGTATCAAAGCCCGTCTGGTAGCCGCCAGACCAGCCCCATGTGGGATTACTGTATAAAGAGATGTAACATCAAGAGTGACAAAAATTCCCCGATCAACCAAGGGAAGTAAGTTCAGGAGTCTCAAAAAGTCACCCGTATCTCTAAGATAACTACTGGTTTCCTTAACACAAATCTGTAGAAAACTATCCACATATTGTGCCACATTGGAAAATATTGAGTTATCGGGCGTCCCGGTGGTTTATCCAATGTTTTGTGAATTTTTGGTAATAAATACAGTATTGGACAAATGGGAAAGTCAGTTTTCAGGAAACCAGTAGTATCTTCATCAATCCAACCATGTGTTAGAGCAACATCCAATAATCTATCCAATCGATTTTTAAAGATCAACATCGGGTCACTCGGTAGTGGTCTATACGTATCACGGTCAGCAAGTTGTCTCAAAGCCTCAGAGTTATAATCACTCGTGTCTAATAAGACCACTGCCCCACCTTTATCGGCAGGTCTCACAGTCACCTTTGAGTTGTTTTTTAGATCACTTAGAGCTCTTCTCTCAGCCCAAGTAAGATTATATCTATGTTGTTTGTGTTTTTCAAGTGACTTTTTTACATCCTGATCTAGCATCCTAGTAAAGGTCTTTATACTGGGGTTTAGGGATGGGGGATCATAGGTACTTTTTCTCTTGAATATTTTTGGAGTTTGAGCATTAGTCATAGGATTAGGGAATTTCTCCATGAGTCTCAATTTCCTACCAACTTTATATCTATCGATAGCCCAATTGAAATCACTAAATTTAGGTGTAGGTATGAAACTCAATCCCCTAGAGAGCAAATTGATTTCTGAGGGTGAGAGTTTGTATGAAGATAAATTAATCACTGATTCTTCGCTGCTTTCGGTTGTTTTTTCTTTTCTTTTATATTTGCCCCGCCGGAGGTGGGGCCTTCTGCGTTTAAAGGCAATTCCCCAAATTGTGATCGAGTGTTAGCTCTAGGTAGAGGGGGTTTGGACCGTGTCTGAGAATCAGAGGAGTCCCTCTCTGAGGAGGAGTAGCTATCAAGGTTTGTCTGGTTCTGTTTATATCTATTACCCCTAAACCTAAAGGTGGGGTTTTCATTACCGGTTAACCAATTATAGACCCTATGATCCTTATAGTCCCGATCAACCTTTTCAAGTTTAGATCGTTTAAAGGAGATAAGGTCTTTCCGATATTTATCAATTTGTTGTTTAAGCTTAGTCATCCATTGTTGTGTGTTATGCTTTTGTAAAGAATCAATGGCTGCCGGTTTAAAGCTAGTGATTTCAGTTCTAAGCTTTTTCAAGTCACTCCCTACTTCCTCAATTACCAGAAGAAGCAGATCAAACGAACACTTATTCAAAATAGAGCACCATTTACTACAAAAGGACGGGTTGCCCCTACCAATTGTGGGGATATTCTTCAAACGAAAGCCCCGTGGGATCTGCTTCTTCCGGAAGTAGTCAGACAGAAACTGTCCATGCAACAGTAAATCAATCTCCCTTTTTTCAAGGTTCAAGAGTTTGTGATACAAGTCTAAAGTACTTTCTGCGGGAATCTGTTCAAAATCACTAAACTCAGACAGCACCCGTTCAGCATCCTCATCAGTAAAAGCTAATGAATCATATTCAGCAGCATGTAATAAATCAGTGGAGACAAGATTCTCCATTTAAAGGGATATCTTAAATCAATGGTGTCTATTCATACTAAATACATCCCCTCCCTATGAGTCTACACCACTGAATCAGGCCATAGAACACACAAGGTGTTAAAAAAGAAAAAGATAAAACATAAAAAGAAAAAATGAAAAAGAAAAAGAAAAAATAATGAAAAAGATAAAAAGACAAAAAATGGATATCCGATTTATGCTTGATGGAAGAAAAAGACAGTCAACTGGTCATCAGAGTTCATTCCATTCAGTCAAAGAAGTTTTTCAAAGCAGGGGCTTTCAAAGCAAATGAATTAAATCCAAAAATAATCACTGGTGCAGGACATAATTTGCAAAATCATGCAAAATATCATATAGAGAGAGTAGTGTCCACACTCACGTATTGAGTAAAACTTGCTGGGGTGACATCCAAATAGCTGGGAACAAGGTCCCACTCCAACACAAATTCAATAGAAAAGCAGGAGCACTCACCAGTCTTCAAGGCAGTAAATAGCTTTTATTCAGATCATTAATGCAGAGGTTAGATCAACGTTTCGGTCTGCATGTAGACCTTTGTCAAGATGATTACAGACTAAAAGGATCACCCTTATATACCCATATAGACCCACCCACCACTTAATCAGAGCAACACCCCCACACCCCATATAGAAGCAACAATAACAATAAGCATAAATCAAATATACATAAAAGACAATGGATAAAACATTTGTCACCACCCTACCTAAATCCAGCCAAGTTGAAGGAAACCACAGTACTGTGTGTATCTAGAAAGATACAACCGACGGAGTGAGCGTTCCGGCGTGCGTTCCACAGGTCTCCCCACTTCCTGCCCGTGGAACGCATCAGCTGACCGGACGTCAAGCGCTGCCATGGGAACCTTTTTGACCACCTACGGGAGGTCTGATCCTTGCTATCTAGTTAAACAGTATAGATTTCCACCTTCCGGTCTCGCTACCCGGTTCCCATGGCAGCGCTTGACGTCCGGTCAGCTGATGCGTTCCACGGGCAGGAAGTGGGGAGACCTGTGGAACGCACGCCGGAACGCTCACTCCGTCGGTTGTATCTTTCTAGATACACACAGTACTGTGGTTTCCTTCAACTTGGCTGGATTTAGGTAGGGTGGTGACAAATGTTTTATCCATTGTCTTTTATGTATATTTGATTTATGCTTATTGTTATTGTTGCTTCTATATGGGGTGTGGGGGTGTTGCTCTGATTAAGTGGTGGGTGGGTCTATATGGGTATATAAGGGTGATCCTTTTAGTCTGTAATCATCTTGACAAAGGTCTACATGCAGACCGAAACGTTGATCTAACCTCTGCATTAATGATCTGAATAAAAGCTATTTACTGCCTTGAAGACTGGTGAGTGCTCCTGCTTTTCTATTGAATTTGTGTTGGAGTGGGACCTTGTTCCCAGCTATTTGGATGTCACCCCAGCAAGTTTTACTCAATACGTGAGTGTGGACACTACTCTCTCTATATGATATTTTGCATGATTTTGCAAATTATGTCCTGCACCAGTGATTATTTTTGGATTTAATTCATTTGCTTTGAAAGCCCCTGCTTTGAAAAACTTCTTTGACTGAATGGAATGAACTCTGATGACCAGTTGACTGTCTTTTTCTTCCATCAAGCATAAATCGGATATCCATTTTTTGTCTTTTTATCTTTTTCATTATTTTTTCTTTTTCTTTTTCATTTTTTCTTTTTATGTTTTATCTTTTTCTTTTTTAACACCTTGTGTGTTCTATGGCCTGATTCAGTGGTGTAGACTCATAGGGAGGGGATGTATTTAGTATGAATAGACACCATTGATTTAAGATATCCCTTTAAATGGAGAATCTTGTCTCCACTGATTTATTACATGCTGCTGAATATGATTCATTAGCTTTTACTGATGAGGATGCTGAACGGGTGCTGTCTGAGTTTAGTGATTTTGAACAGATTTCCGCAGAAAGTACTTTAGACTTGTATCACAAACTCTTGAACCTTGAAAAAAGGGAGATTGATTTACTGTTGCATGGACAGTTTCTGTCCGACTACTTCCGGAAGAAGCAGATCCCACGGGGCTTTCGTTTGAAGAATATCCCCACAATTGGTAGGGGCAACCCGTCCTTTTGTAGTAAATGGTGCTCTATTTTGAATAAGTGTTCGTTTGATCTGCTTCTTCTGGTAATTGAGGAAGTAGGGAGTGACTTGAAAAAGCTTAGAACTGAAATCACTAGCTTTAAACCGGCAGCCATTGATTCTTTACAAAAGCATAACACACAACAATGGATGACTAAGCTTAAACAACAAATTGATAAATATCGGAAAGACCTTATCTCCTTTAAACGATCTAAACTTGAAAAGGTTGATCGGGACTATAAGGATCATAGGGTCTATAATTGGTTAACCGGTAATGAAAACCCCACCTTTAGGTTTAGGGGTAATAGATATAAACAGAACCAGACAAACCTTGATAGCTACTCCTCCTCAGAGAGGGACTCCTCTGATTCTCAGACACGGTCCAAACCCCCTCTACCTAGAGCTAACACTCGATCACAATTTGGGGAATTGCCTTTAAACGCAGAAGGCCCCACCTCCGGCGGGGCAAATATAAAAGAAAAGAAAAAACAACCGAAAGCAGCGAAGAATCAGTGATTAATTTATCTTCATACAAACTCTCACCCTCAGAAATCAATTTGCTCTCTAGGGGATTGAGTTTCATACCTACACCTAAATTTAGTGATTTCAATTGGGCTATCGATAGATATAAAGTTGGTAGGAAATTGAGACTCATGGAGAAATTCCCTAATCCTGTGACTAATGCTCAAACTCCAAAAATATTCAAGAGAAAAAGTACCTATGATCCCCCATCCCTAAACCCCAGTATAAAGACCTTTACTAGGATGCTAGATCAGGATGTAAAAAAGTCACTTGAAAAACACAAACAACATAGATATAATCTTACTTGGGCTGAGAGAAGAGCTCTAAGTGATCTAAAAAACAACTCAAAGGTGACTGTGAGACCTGCCGATAAAGGTGGGGCAGTGGTCTTGTTAGACACGAGTGATTATAACTCTGAGGCTTTGAGACAACTTGCTGACCGTGATACGTATAGACCACTACCGAGTGACCCGATGTTGATCTTTAAAAATCGATTGGATAGATTATTGGATGTTGCTCTAACACATGGTTGGATTGATGAAGATACTACTGGTTTCCTGAAAACTGACTTTCCCATTTGTCCAATACTGTATTTATTACCAAAAATTCACAAAACATTGGATAAACCACCGGGACGCCCGATAATTTCTGCACGTAACTCAATATTTTCCAATGTGGCACAATATGTGGATAGTTTTCTACAGATTTGTGTTAAGGAAACCAGTAGTTATCTTAGAGATACGGGTGACATTTTGAGACTCCTGAACTTACTTCCCTTGGTTGATCGGGGAATTTTTGTCACTCTTGATGTTACATCTCTTTATACAGTAATCCCACATGGGGCTGGTCTGGCGGCTACCAGACGGGCTTTGATACATACACATACTGGGACACCACCGATTGAGTTCCTGATGGAACTACTTGAACTCATTCTAACATGCAACTATTTTCGCTTTGGGGGGCGGTACTATCTCCAAACGGCGGGAACAGCGATGGGGAGTAACATTGCCCCTTCGTATGCAAACCTCTATATGGACGAATATGAAAAACAGAACATCTTCCCGCGGTTTGGAGATAGTATCGCCTTCTATCGGCGCTTTATTGACGATATTTTTCTAATCTGGAGGGACACTGAGGGGTCCCTCCTTGAGATGTTGGATCACCTCAATTCACTTGATTCCCCAATTAAATTTACTATGCACTTTGATGCTAAATCTATTGATTTCTTAGATGTGAGTGTCTACGCTACTGAATCAGGCTATGGTTATAAGCTGTTTAGGAAGATGACCGATAGGAATACTTTATTATCTTTTGATAGCCACCATCCAGGATCATTAAAACGTAACTTACCAATTTCACAATTCATGAGAGTTCTTCGTAACAACTCTGATCCAGAAACTACCATAATACAGCTGGAGGATATGAAAAACAGATTCATGGCGAGAGGATATGATGACCATACCATCAGGAGTTGCCTTGATAAGGCTAAAAAAATCAACGTTTCAGGTGCGCTTTATTTGCACCTTTCGTCAGGATAATCCTGACGAAAGGTGCAAATAAAGCGCACCTGAAACATTGATTAACATAGCTTGGAGAGCTGTCTGATTTTTTTCAAAGCCTTGGAGTGCCGCCCCGTCATCTGTTGCTGTGTGCCGGTCCTTGTAGTGCCTTTGGAGGGCATCCAAGTACTATCTTTCTTCTATTGGAGTGCCGGGGTCATACTTACATCTGATATATATATATATATATATATATATATATATATATACACACACACATTTCTCAATTTGGCTCCTGTATTTTGGTTCCATTCTGGTGACTCCTGCATTACGGTTCCACTCTGGTGTCACGTGCATTCCATTTCATTCTAGTGTCTCCTGCATTCTTGTCCTATTCTGGTGTCTCCTGCATTATTGTTCCATTCCGGTGTCTCCTGCATTCTAGTTCCATTCTGATGTCTTCAACATTCTGGTTTCATTCTGATGTCTTCAACATTCCGGTTGCATTCCAGGGTCTCCTGCATTCCGGTCCTATTTCCGGTGAATCCTGCAGTCTGGTTCTACATTTTATCTCCAGCTGTGTTTTCCAGTATCTAGGTTTCTCCTTTGGACTTCGGCTGCACCTCCAATGCCTATGATTGCCAGCAGCTATTCATCCTCTATCAACCTCACACAGTTGTTAATGCTTCCACTATTGTCCATGAGTAGAAGCCATCTTAGACCATCCACCTCCCCACAGCATTCCTCTAGTTCGATCCCAGCCCAAGTACCCAGCTCCAGTTCGCAAACAAACACAAACTCAAACATGACACTTACTCATTGTAGGTTCACTGTATGCTTGGATTTAATCAATGGTCAATTATCAACATCCAATGCTGCTCTTGTTATAGCAGGTCTTGCGTGATACATAATGTACTTTGGGGGTAATTCTGAGTTGATCACAGCAGCAAGTTTGTTAGCAATTGAGCAAAACCATGTGCACTGTAGGGGGGCAGATAAAACATTTGCAGAGAGAGTTAGATTTGGGTGGGTTATTTTGTTTCTGTGCAGGGTAAATACTGGCTGCTTTATTTTTACACTGCAGTTTAGATTTCAGTTTGAACACACCCTACCCAAATCTAACTCTCTCTGCACATGTTATATCTGTCCCCTCTGCAATGCACATGGTTTTGCCCAACTGCTAAAATATTTGCTGCTGCGATCAACTCAGAATTAGGCCCTTTATTATGCCCACCACTACTTAAATCAAACAATGAGTGGGAAATGTAATAAACTTTATAAAGAGGACAGCTGGAGAATGTGCCCATCGTAGCCAATCAGCTTCTAGCTATCATTTTGTAAAATTAAAGTAATAAATGATAGCTAGAAGCTTATTGGTTACCATGGGCAACTTGTCACCTTTTCCATCTCTACATGGTGTCACATTCACACTGTGCAGAGTATGTCACTGGGTGACCCTAGGCTGCTGAAGATCATTGTTATTCTCTACTTGTAAAGGTAACAAACCGAAAACAAATGACGCAGATAGTCCAATCATTCATCTCCATGTATACCTCCTTAAATTTAATGATACCTCAGATTGATTTGAATGTACAAGAGGATCAATTAATCACACTGGTTGTCTAAGAAAAGATGACAATTTACCTTTGTCTGAAAATATATTCAACATGAAAAAGCTTAAAGTTTTATATGTAGTCTAGTTAGACAGCAACAGCAAGGGTGAGGTTATAGGGGAGTGTCTATAGTGAAGAATGAGTACATGATAATAGCTTGCTCTGATCCATAATAATAATAATAATAATAATAATAATAATAATAGTAATAGTAATAGTAATAATTCTTCTTCTTCTTCATAATGATGATGATGATAATAATAGTAGTAATTCTTCTTCTTCATAATAATAATTATAATAATTATAATAATAATAGTAATAATAATAATAATAATAATAATAATTGTTTGCATTAGTATTGTTGTTGATGATGTTATTATGTTTACCACTGATATGTGAAATAAGTATAAATTACTTTGATTTTTGTTGCTCATATCCGTACCATTCCTCTATCATATACTTTTTATTATCTTTTGTAATTTCCAATGTGTAATGCAAAAATATGAAAATGCTAAATAAATAGAATTTAGGAATAAAAAGTATAATTCAAAACTTCAAAAGCAATTACATTTTTATAAACAAAATTAAATGCTAAAAGGTATCTCCACTTTGCATAGAACATACAATAGATATATTAGAAACTTAGCTCATAAGTCATTTCTACAGTACATTAGTGATTTGTAGAAAAGAAAAATCTATATGGCATAATTAATTTATTTTATAAACTCTCAATTTCAGTGCATCTGCAGCGGCTCCTCAACCCACTCCGTTTTTAAAAGGTTTCTAACTCTCTAGAAATGACTAGAGACAGCATTAAGAAACAAAGAGCCTTGTGCTTCAGTGATGTCACTACCTTCTAGTAAATTAATTGGCTGAAGCGCCATCCATTTTGTGTTTATGATGGAACCACTTTAATCACCAAAAATCTGTAAGGTTACTAAAATCCAAATTCCAAAAGAGATAACCTTTGTGCATTCACTGTTTAAGTTACACAAGTTGTATTGGATTTGTGCAGGGGTGGAACTGCCAGAGACAATAGAGTCAGCTACCACCGGGCTCCATCCATGAAGGGGGGATTGTACTCCACTGTCTCAGCCAGCTCCCAGCCCAGGTTACCGGCAGCGATGGCGCTGGGCTGTTCACTAAGCATCATGCATATGATGCCTGCAATGGCTTCGGCTCTATCCATCTGAACAGACACTTGTCCCCTGCTGCACTCCCGGCTCCCCTTACCAGCTGATTGAGTACGGGACTATAGTCTGGTTAGCCAGTGCAGATCTGCCTCCTCCAGTCTCCTGCTATGGTCCCAGGCACTCCGGCAGACACAGGCTCCGCCTCCCATACGAGGAGGGGCCCAGGGGCTGCTGTTTACAGTTGCAGGAGAATGGTGGCTCACAAAGGGGTTCTCTGAAGGCATATGTCCTGGGCATTCCTCCTTCAAGGGGCATCCTGGATGATAAGAAGAAAGAATGGAAGGTGGCAGTGTCCCAGCAGGGACATACTGTAGGAGTGATGGAGCTGCCACAGTCCCCACTAAGTGACAACTATCAGTATATGTAAGGTATGAGGAACATTAAACTATAGTGTGTCTGTGTATATGTGTGTCTGTGTAACTATTTGTGTCTGTGTCTGAGTAACTATACAGGGTGATTCAAAAGTCGCAGTACACCCTTTTGTTTCAAAAACTGTGCAGGAAATTGGAAAACTGAATATTCCGGTAAGGTATGGGTCAGATGGGCTATCTTTTAGGGTATGTACATGAGCGTCATCTTGAAATTGGCCATCTTGAATCTAAGTTAGTTTTTTCAAATGGAAAGGGGGTCATGTAACATGTCAAACAAAATCAGAATTTGCTGAAAAGTTTATTGCTGCAAACATATTTGAAATAGCAGTTATGGTTCTAAAGTTACAACACTTTTTTGTTGCAGGTAACTGAAGATGGCTTTGACAAAAGAGGAATTAAAGTAAGTGGCACCTGTGAAACAAAACATTGTTAGTATTTTGTTTACAGCTCCTATATGGTAATATAGGTGGATGCCCAGTACGGAGTTCCCTGCATGATGTTTGAATGTTGTCCCTGTCTAACCCAGCCTGGTTTGGCTAGTGGGATTTCTTAACCTGATTTCGTGCTGTCCGTGGCTGTGACTCTGTTGCTGCGGCATCCAGCAGGGGTGCAGATGGATGACATCACCGGGTTGGCGATGGATGTGCAAGACGGCTGTGTGCTGATTGTCCGGGATGCTTTGGAAGTACGCTTGATCTATTTCTAATGCATTTCATGTGGCAAAGCACACTTTATCAAGGATTTAAATAAAATGTAACATACACAAAGCAAAAAAATAGATATTATATTATACAATGTATATTCAGGCTGAAACACAGAAGTGGGTCTTGAAAGAAGCCCAGCTGAAGTTTTATAGAGAGGTAGAGAGTCTGCGGGGAAAGGTAAAGAATTCCAGAGAAAAGGAGCAGCATGAGCAAAACCTTGGAGGTAGGAGTGGGAGGAGGTAATCAGTAGGCATGAGAGGTGGTGTGCATTTGCGGAGCTAAGTGGATGAGCGGGAGTGTAAAGGGAGATAAGGTCAGAGATGTAAATGGGAGAGGAGTGGGTGAGGGCTTTATAAGTGAGTTTGAGAAGCTTGAATTGAATTCTGAAGGGGAGCCAGTGAAGGGCTTGCGAGACAGTAGAGGTGGGTGTAGTACGTTTGGTGAGGAAGATGACACGGGTAGCAGCATTGAGAATAGATTGGAATATAGAGAGGCATGTGTCGGGGATGCCAGATAGTAGAAAATTACAGTAGTCCAGTCTTGAGATTACCATCGAGTGGATAAGGGTCTCAGTGGCATCCTGGGTGAAAAAGGGTCTGATCCTGAAAATATTTTTGAGATGAAAACATCGGGTTTGTGAGAGGTACTGAATGTGTGGTTTGATGGAGATGGAGGAATCAAGGATTACTCCAAGACAGCACACTTGTGGGCTAATGGAGATAATAGTGCCATCAATAGATAATTAAATTGTGGGAGTTGAGGTTGTACGGGAGGGTGAGAAGGTGATCAGTTCAGTCTTAGACATGTTAAATTAAGAAAGTGCTGGGACATCCAAGAAGAGATAACAGAGAGACAGTTGGATATATGAGTAAGGAGAGTGGGGGAGAGTTCAGGGGAGGAAAGGTAGATTTTAGTATCATCAGCATAGAGATGTCAAAAGAGCGAATGAGCTCACATAAAGAGGACATTTAGATAGAGAAAAGGAGAGAACCAAGAACAGAACCTTAGGGTTACCTATAGTTATTGGAAATGGGGGGGGGGGGGGGGGGGTGGAGTCATGAGAGGAGACAGAGAAGGAATGGAGAGGGCAGTATCACACAGATCAAGGGAGTGAAGGATTTGCAGTAGTAGATCGTGGTCCACAGTGTCATAAGCAGCAGAGAGGCCAAGCAGACTAAGCAGAGAGTAGTGACCCTTAGATTTAGCATTAAGGAGGTCATTGTAGACTTTTGTGAGGACAGTTTCAGTGGAGTGGAGAGGACAGAAGCCAGACGGGAATGGGTTAAGCAGAGAGTGGGTCGAAAGAAAGGCAGTTAGGTGGTTTTAGACAATACGCTCAAGGTGTTTGGAGGCAAAAGGGAGGAGAGAGATGGTAGTTGGAAAGCGTGTGTGGATACAGGGTAGGTTTTTTTAAGACTAGGATGCTTGAAGACAGGGGGCACAGTGCATGATGAGAGTGAGAGATTGAGGAGGCATGCAAGATGGAAACAGACAAAGAATAGAGGTAGCGTAAGAGGAGGGAGGTGGATAGGGTCAAGTGGGGACGTATGAGGCCTATGATTTCCTCACCAGATACATGGGACAAAGATGTCAGAGTTGGTAAGAGAGATGGGAAGGGGTGGTAAGGGAAAGGAGGTGGCTGATTGCTGATGGTCTGGTGGGATGTGATATCCTGATGTACAGTATGGAGTCAATTTTAGATGTGGCAAAGAGGTACTTGGGGTTCAAAGGATGGGAGGAGATGAGGTTCTTGAACTACGGTATGACTGTTTAGTGAGGGAAACAGCAGCACTGAAGGATGAGAGCATACATTTTAACATTGTTAACTGTTGATGAAAATTTAGAATAAAAGCATTAATTGACTACAGTTTATTTCAGGACTACAATTAGACTAAAATGAAAAATTGAGATCCATTGACAAAATCTGAACTACAATAAAGCAAAAAAAAAAGTGACTAAGACTAAAACTACATTTAAAATCCTCGTCAAAGGACACCGGAATTAACAAGTATTCATCGACTACAGTTTATTTCAGGACTACAATTAGACTAAAATGAAAATTGAGATCCATTGACAAAATCTGAACTACAATAAAGCAAAAAAAAAGTGACTAAGACTAAAACTACATTTAAAATCCTTGTCAAAGGACACCGGAATTAACAAGTATTCATCGACTACAGTTTATTTCAGGACTACACTTAGACTAAAATGAAAATTGAGATTCATTGACAAAATCTGAACTATAATAAAGCAAAAAAATGATTAAGACTAAAACTACTTTTAAAATCCTTGTCAAAGGACACTGGAAATAACACCGAAAGCATTGTTTGAAATTAAATTATGTGTTCTAGATATTTGCAGACAATAAATATGGATTGTGTATTGCACTTGTTTGTTCTAACAAACTTAAGGCATATGATATATGGCAGTGCCGTAACTAGGCATTTTAGCGCTGTGTGCATGAAACGACATTGGCGCCCCCCCCATGCAAGATAGGGGCAGTGCGCGCCGTAGGCGCGCAAAAAATATATAGGGGCGTGGCTTCATGGGGAAGGGGCATGGCCACAAAATAATAGCAATTCATACTACGGTGCACAGTAGTCTCCATTATTCAAATTACGCTGCACAGTAGCGCCACTACACCAGGTAAAGCCCCTTTTATACATTACAGCAGACAGCGTCCCCCTTTTTACACATTACAGCAGACAGTCCCCCTTTTTACACATTGCAGCAGCCAGTCCCCCTTTTTACACATTGCGGCAGCCAGTCCCCCTTTTTACACATTGCGGCAGCTAGTCCCCCTTTTTACACATTGCGGCAGCCAGTCCCCCTTTTTACACATTGCGGCAGCCAGGCCCCCTTTTTACACATTGCGGCAGCCAGGCCCCCTTTTTACACATTGCGGCAGCCAGTCCCCCTTTTTACACATTGTGGCAGCCAGTCCCCCTTTTTACACATTGTGGCAGCCAGTCCCCCTTTTTACACATTGTGGCAGCCAGTCCCCATTTTCACACACTGCGGCAGCCAGGCCCCCTTTTTACACATTGCGGCAGCCAGGACCCCTTTTTACACATTGCAGCAGCCAGGACCCCTTTTTACGCATTGTGGCAGCCAGGACCCCTTTTTACACATTGCAGCAGCCAGGACCCCTTTTTACACATTATGGCAGACGGTGTCCCCCCAGAGAGAGAGAGAGAGAAAGAGAGAGAGAGAGAGAGAGAGGGATATACTTACCTTCTCCCCGCTGACAGGCTCCTCGTGCTGGCATCTCCCTCTGTGCAGGCATCAGACAAGGAGGAGGAGGGAGGGGGACTGGAGCCGCAGCAGCGCTATGTCATTGGTAGTAAGCGCCGCTGCAGCATCCCCCTCTCCTTCCGTATTGGTTGCCTGGCGCTGCTGTGGATGCTGGGATGGAGAAACCGCATCCCAGCATCCACAGCAGCGCCGGGCAGCCTATACGGAAGGAGAGGGGGATGCTGCAGCGGCGCTTACTACCAATTACATAGCGCTGCTGCGGCTCCAGTCCCCCTCCCTCCTCCTCCTTCTCAGCTGCCTCCGGCGCTTCTCTCTCCTCCAGCGCGGCTGCGGCGCACGGCGCAGACTTCAGAGGCGGCATGTAATGAGTCAATTTGACTCATTACATGCCGCTGGCCGTGCGCCCTCAGGGCAACTGCGCTGTGTGCCAAGCCCACTTGGCACACACGTAGTTACGGCCCTGATATATGGGATACTACGGTAAGTCAGACTCAGTATATAACACATTCTCAGCCTACTAAGTCTAGACTACTAAACACATAGTTAAAGGTATACAAACTTCTCAAGGAAATTTTAGAGAAATATTCTTCAGCAAAACCCATAACAGTATCATTAAACTGTTAAAAGCTAAAGTTAAAAACATTGACTAAATTTAGACCAAAATTAAAACTGAGATCAACTAACTATGAACCCTATTCAGGTTGGATTGCTATTCTTGCTAAAAAGTAGTTGTGGAAATCAAATGTTGCTGCCTAGAAATAGAGAAAAAAATGTCCATTGCAGACATTGTGAATGTATCGCAATGCGAAATGTGATCACATCACCATATGCAAATACCGCAACATTGAAGAGTTTTCCTACCTGCGCCAGGCAAGGTCGTTGACAATTCGGCATATGCAATAGGCTGGAAGTTTTCATTGCTGATGTCAGAGACCCACACACAAAAACGCCTTGCTATGTCTGCGTTTTAATAAACACACCCACAAAACGCCATGTTTCCTCCAGTTCCTCCCCTGGCTTTCTGTCAATCAAAATGCATTGAAGCACAATGTGTTCACAGAAATAATTGCTAATAGTGACGCGTATGTGCAATGCGAATGCTGCGCATGTGCAGTCGTTCGATAATTGACCAGATTGTGTTTTCTCAAAATTTTGAAATCCAACCTGAATAGGGTCCAAAGTCTTGACTAAAACAAATCAAAAGAAAAAGCAATTAAGACTAAAACTAAATTGAAAATCCTTGTCAAAATTAACACCGGTTTGAACTGGAGGAAGTCTGCCTTAGCGTGTGATTTCCCCCACTGTCGCTCGTCAGTAAGTGAGCATTTTGCAGATATCTGGTGCATTTGGTGTGCCAGGGTTGAGGTGTTGATCTGCAAGAGCAAATAGTAGTCTGAGGAGTGACAGACTCAAGAGCATTTTGCTGTGTCTCGGCAAATTCCCTTGTTTCTCGATGTCTGAAAGGTTTATTAGTCATCTGAGTGATAACTAATAATAGTAAAACTCAATGACCCAGTGCACTGGAACAGAGGCGTCACGTAATATGGTGGCACCCGGTGCGACACTTCAGGGTTTCCGTGAAAAGGGGCCTCACCTGATGGGGTGTGGCCTTGCAGAGGGGGTGTGGCTTTGCATCCTGAACCTCATTTTCGTCACTTTGAGGGTACGGGAAATGCGGGCTGGAAACTGCTGTGGCTTTAGTATCAGCTTCTGCACTGTGGCAGGAGCCGAGTGCTGCATGTAATGTTACAGTGCAGCACCCGGCTCCTGTCACTGAGCAGGAGTCATCATTTTGGTGTCACCCCTCGGTGGGTGACACCCAGGTGTGGCTTGCTCCCCCCGCACCCCACCTTTTGACGCCACTGCTCTGAGATGGGCAGACATTAAAGGATTTCAGTGTTAGTGGGTGCACACACGAGACAAGGATAATGCAGGGTGAGAAACAAGAGGGTGGAGGAACCTGCTCATGAGAGTTTACAGTCTGAATACAAGGACTGTGTGTACAGTAAAGGAACAAACCACTGAGAATTACAGAATTGCCATGACACTGCACAGATTAGAGCATTGAGGGCATTGAGTGTTTTTCTATGGTTATAACTTTGAAACCCTCATACAGATGATGTTTATAAGAATGTATTCCAAATATAGAACCTGAGTGACAGCATGTTTACATGCCGATCAGCCATGATGATTTTGCATACAAGATTTGTTTCTCTTTTTCATAATGTATTCTAAAGAATAAACACGCACTTTTCAATAGAGTTTCTTACACAGCCCTTATTCAGCTTCAGTAGCAGATTCTGCTAAATCGCAAAATCTGCTACTGAAATAATCTCATGCTGGGGGCCACCCAGCACATGGGCATATCTGCCAAGCATGAGAACGCAGCCAAGCATGACATTAGAGATGAGCGGGTTCGGTTCGTCAAGATCCAAACTCCCATCCCCCCCCCCCCCCCCCGAGCTTCACCTATTTTTCACGGGTCCGAGGCAGCCTCGGATCTTCCTGCCTTGCTCTGTTAACCCGAACGAGGATGAACGTCATCATCTCACTGTCGGATTATCGCGAGATTCGTATTCCATATAAAGAGCCGCGCGTCGCCGCCATTTTCACTCGTGCATTGGAGATTGAATGGAGAGGACGTGGCTACGTTCTCTGCCTGAAAAGCTCCATATCTGTGCTCAGTGTGCTGCAAATATCTGTGCTCAGTGTGCTGTAAATATCTACGTTTTCTGCCTGAAAAGCTCCATATCTGTGCTCAGTGTGCTGCAAATATCTATGTTCTCTGCCTGAAAAGCTCCATATCTGTGCTCAGTGTGCTGCAAATATCTACGTTCTCTGCCTGAAAAGCTCCATATCTGTGCTCAGTGTGCTGCAAATATCTGTGCTTAGTGTGCTGCAAATATCTACATTCTCTGCCTGAAAAGCTCCATATCTGTGCTCAGTGTGCTGCAAATATCTACGTTCTCTGCCTGAAAAGCTCCATATCTGTGCTCAGTGTGCTGCAAATATCTACGTTCTCTGCCTGAAAAGCTCCATATCTGTGCTCAGTGTGCTGCAAATACCTGTGCTCAGTGTGCTGCATTGTGGGGACCACCAGTATATAATTATAGTAGTACTTTACAGTAGGCTATTGCTGTATCTTGCAGCTCCGTGTCAGACTCAGTTCTAGACAGTATCCTGATTATCAGTGCTCAATATCTGCTGCACTGTTGTGTGACCAGTATATACTATATATATTATATATAGAAGTACAGTGCAGAAATTTGGTGACCACCAGTATAGTAGTACAGTAAAGTATGCCATTGCTGTATCTTGCAGCTCTGTGTCACTTCAAGTATCCATATATGTGCTGCATTGTTTGTGAGCAGTATAGTAGTACAGTGCAGCATTTTGTGAAACACCAATATATATAGAGTAGTACAGGACAGTAGGCCATTGCTGTATCTTGCAGCTCCGTGTCACTTCAGGTATCCATATCTGTGCTGCATTGTTTGTGAGCAGTATAGTAGTACAGTGCAGCATTTTGGGGACCACCAGTATATATATAGCATACCTCCCAACTGTCCCGATTTTCGCGGGACAGTCCCGTTTTTGAGGACTGTCCCGCTGTCCCACCCGCGGGCCGCAGTAGTGTCCCGCGGTGGGGGGGGGAGTTGAGAGACTCTGTCTGTCGCTGCCCTGCTTAGCAGAGCAGCAGTGAATAGACGCTGTGCGCATGCGCACAGCGTCTACTCACTGGAGTCAGAGGGAGAGGGGGCATGCCAGCGGCTCACAGAGCGCTGGGCATGCCCCCTCAGTGATAAAAACTGGGACGTCGCTCGCGATCGCTGGTCCTCCCGCGAAGCCATGTCCCCTTTTTTTATAGGCCACGCCCCCTTTTGGGAGTGCACGCAGCTTTGCCGCACGTGTGTCCCTCTTCAAGCAACGGCAAAGTTGGGAGGTATGATATAGTAGTACAGTACAGTAGTCCATTGCTGTATCTTTCAGCTCCGTGTCACTTCAAGCATCCATATCTGTGCTGCATTGTTTGTGAGCAGTATAGTAGTACAGTGCAGCATTTTGGGGACCACCAGTATATATATAGTAGTACAGTACAGTAGGCCATTGCTGTATCCTGCAGCTCCGTGTCACTTCAAGTATCCATATCTGTGCTGCATTGTTTGTGAGCAGTATAGTAGTACAGTGCAGCATTTTGGTGACCAACAGTATATAGTTGTACAGTACAGCAGTGAGGGTGGGGTGAGGCAGGTGAGGCAGAGTCTAATTTCCAGGAGTTTATACTGCTGCACCTGTGTATAATGCCCAGATGTACGTTTTGGCTCATATATTGCATGTAAATCTGGCTCTGGTGCTAGCCAGTGCCTCCTGAGCTATTTAGCTCACCGCACGTCCCTGTAGTACAGTAGTCCATTGCTGTATCTTGCAGCTTCGTGTCACTTCAAGTATCCATATCTGTGCTGCATTGTTTGTGAGCAGTATAGTAGTACAGTGCAGCATTTTGGGGACCACCAGTATAAATATAGTAGTACAGTACAGTAGGCCATTGCTGTATCTTGCAGCTCCGTGTCACTTCAAGTATCCATATCTGTGCTGCATTGTTTGTGAGCAGTATAGTAGTACAGTGCAGCATTTTGGTGACCAACAGTATATAGTTGTACAGTACAGTAGTCCATTGCTGTATCTTGCAGCTCAGTGTCACTTAAAGTATCCATATCTGTGCTGCATTGTTTGTGAGCAGTATAGTAGTACAGTGCAGCATTTTGGGGACCAACAGTATATATATAGTAGTAAAGTACAGTAGTCCATTGCTGTATTTTGCAGCTCCGTGTCACTTCAAGTATCCATATCTGTGCTGCATTGTTTGTGAGCAGTATAGCAGTACAGTGCAGCATTTTGGTGATAAACAGTATATAGTGGTACAGTACAGTAGTCCATTGCTGTATCTTGCAGCTCCGTGTCACTTCAAGTATCCATATCTGTGCTGCATTGTTTGTGAGCAGTATAGTAGTACAGTGCAGCATTTTGGGGACCACCACTATATATATAGTAGTACAGTACAGTAGTCCATTGCTGTATCTTGCAGCTCTGTGTAACTGCAAGTATCCATATCTGTGCTGCATTGTTGTGAGCAGTATATAGTAGTACAGTACAGAAGGCCATTGCTATTGATATAATAATATTACTGGCATATAATTCCACACATTAAAAAATGGAGAACAAAAATGTGGAGGGTAAAATTGGGAAAGATCAAGATCCACTTCCACCTAGTGCTGAAGCTGCTGCCACTAGTCATGGCAGAGATGATTCAATGCCATCAACGTCGTCTGCCAAGGCCGATGCCCAATGTCATAGTAGAGAGCGTGTAAAATCCAAAAAGCAAAAGTTCAGTAAAATGATGACCCAAAAATCTAAATTAAAAGCGTCTGAGGAGAAGCCAATATGCCATTTACGACACGGAGTAGCAAGGAACGGCTGAGGCCCTGGCATATGTTCATGGCTAGTGGTTCAGCTTCACATGAGGATGGAAGCACTCATCCTCCCGCAAAAAAACTGAAAAGAGTTAAGATGGCAAATGCACAGCAAAGAACTGTGCGTTCTTCTAAATCACAAATCCCCAAGGAGAGTCCAATTGTGTCAGTTGCGATGCCTGACCTTCCCAACACTGGATGGGAAGAGGTGGCTCCTTCCACCATTTGCACGCCCCCTGGAAGTGCTGGAAGGAGCACCCGCAGTCCAGTTCCTGATAGTCAAATTGAAGATGTCACTGTTAAAGTACACCAGGATGAGGATATGGGTGTTGCTGGCGCTGAGGAGGAAATTGACAAGGAGGATTCTGATGGTGAGGTGGTTTGTTTAAGTCAGGCACCCGGGGAGATACCTGTTGTCCGTGGGATGAATAAGGCCATTGACATGCCTGGTCAAAATACCAAAAAAATCACCTCTTTGGTGTGGAATTATTTCAACAGAAATTCGGACAACTGGTGTCAAGCCGTGTGTTGCCTTTGTCAAGCTGTAATAAGTAGGGGTAAGGACGTTAACCACCTAGGAACATCCTCGCTTATACGTCACCTGGAGCGCATTCATCAGAAGTCATTGATAAGTTCAAAAACTTTGGATGACAGCGGAAGCAGTCCACTGACAACTAAATCCCTTCTTCCTCTTGTACCCAAGCTCCCAGTGCAAACCACACCACCAACTCCCTCAGTGTCAATTTCCTCCTTAGACAGGAATGCCAATAGTCCTGCAGGCCATGTCACTGGCAAGTCTGACGAGTCCCCTCCTGACTGGGATTCCTCCGATGGATCCTTCAGTGTAACGCCTACTGCTGAAGGCGCTGCTGTTGTTGCTGCTGGGAGTCGATCATCATCCCAGAGGGGGAGTCGGAAGACCACTTGTACTACTTCCAGTAAGCAATTGACTGTACAACAGTCCATTGCAAGGAAGATGAAATATCACAGCAGTCATCCTGTTGCAAAGCGGATAACTCAGGCCTTGGCAGCTGTGTTGGTGTTAGACATGCGTCCGGTATCCGGTGGTAGTTCACAGGGACTTAGAGAATTTATTGAGGTAGTGTGTCCCCGGTACCAAATACCATCTAGGTTCCACTTCTCTAGGCAGGCGATACCGAGAATGTACAGACGTCAGAAAAAGAGTCACCAGTGTCCTAAAAAATGCAGTTATAACCAATGTCCACTTAACCACGGACATGTGGACAAGTGGAGCTGTGCAGACTGAGGACTATATGACTGTGACAGCCCACTGGGTAGATGTATTGCCTCCCGCAGCAAGAACAGCAGCGGCGGCACCAGTAGCAGCATCTCGCAAACGCCAACTCGTTCCTAGGCAGGCTACGCTTTGTATCAACGCTTTCCATAAGAGGTACACAGCTGACAACCTCTTACGGAAAATGAGGAACATCATCGCAGATTGGCTTACCCCAATTGGACTCTCCTGGGAATTTGTGACATCAGACAACGCCACCAATATTGTGCGTGCATTACATGTGGGCAAATTCCAGCACGTCCCATGTTTTGCACATACATTGAATTTGGTGGTGCAGAATTTTTTTAAACATGGCAGGGGTGTGCAAGAGATGCTGTCAGTGGCCCGAAGAATTGCGGGCCACTTTCGGCATTCAGCCACCGCGTGCCGAAGACTGGAGCACCAGAAAACACTCCTGAACATGCCCCGCCATCATCTGAAGCAAGAGGTGGTAACGAGGTGGAATTCAACCCTCTATATGCTTCAGAGGATGGAGGAGCAGCAAAAGGCCATTCAAGCCTATACATCTGCCTATGATATAGGCAAAGGAGAGGTAATGCACCTGACTGAAGCGCAGTGGAGAATGATTTCAACATTGTGCAAGGTTCTGCAACCTTTTGAACTTGCCACACGTGAAGTCAGTTCAGACACTGCCAGCCTGAGTCAGGTCATTCCCCTCATCAGGCTTTTGCAGAAGCAGCTGGAGAGATTGAAGGAGGAGCTAAAACAGAGCGATTCCGCTAGGCATGTGGGACTTGGGAATGGAGCCCTTCATTCGCTTAACCAGGATTCACGGGTGGTCAATCTGTTGAAATCAGAGCACTACATTTTGGCCACCGTGCTCGATCTAAGGTTTAAAGCCTACGTTGTATCTCTCTTTCCGGCAGTCACAAGTCTGCAGAGGTTCAAAGATCTACTGGTGAGACACTTGTCAACTCAAGCAGAACGTGACCCGTCAACAGCTCCTCCTTCACATTCTCCCGCAAATGGGGCTGCCAGGAAAAGGCTAACAATTCCGAGCACACACGCTGGCGGTGACGCAGGGCAGTCTGGATCGAGTGCTGACATCTGCTCCTGACTGAAGGACCTGCCAACGATTACTGACATGTCGTCTACTGTCACTGCATATGATTCTGTCACCATTGAAAGAAAGAATGGTGGAGGATTATATGAGTGACAGCATCCAAGTAGGCACGTCAGACAGTCCGTACGTATACTGGCAAGAAAAAGAGGCAATTTGGAGGCCCTTGCGAAAACTGGCTTTATTTTACCTAAGTTGCCCCCCTCCAGTGTTTAGTGCAGCCAGTCACCTTGTCAGCGATCGACGTACGAGGTTACTTCCACAAAATGTGGAGAAGAGGATGTTCATCAAAATGAATTATAATCAATTCCTCCATGGAGACATTCACCATCAATTGCCTCCAGAAAGTACACAGAGACCTGAGATGGTGGATTCCAGTGGGGACAAATTAATACTCTGTGAGGAGGGGGGTGTACACAGTGAAAGGGGTGAGGAATCGGAGGATGATGATGAGGTGGACATCTTGCCTCTGTAGAGCCAGTTTGGGCAAGGAGAGATTGATTGCTTCTTTTTTTGGTGGGAGCCCAAACCAACCAGTCATTTCAGCCACAGTCGTGTGGCAGACCATGTGGCTGAAATTATGGGTTTGTTAAAGTGTGCATGTCCTGTTTATACAACATAAGGGTGGGTGGGAGGGCCCAAGGACAATTCCATCTTGCACCTCTTTTTTTTCTTTTATTTATCTTTGCATCATGTGATGTTTGGGGCCAATTTTTTTAAGTGCCATCCTGTCTGACACTGCAGTGCCACTCCTAGATGGGCCAGGTGTTTGTGCCACCTACTTGTGTCGCATAGCTTAGTCATCCAGCGACCTCGGTGCAAATTTTAGGACTAAAAATAATATTGTGAGGTGTTCAGAATAGACTGGAAATTAGTGGAAATTATGGTTATTGACGTTAATAATACTATAGGATCAAAATTCCCCCAAATTCTATGATTTAAGCTGTTTCTGAGGGGTTTTTGAAAAAAAAACACCCGAATCCAAAACACACCCTAATCCGACAAAAAAATTTCAGGGAGGTTTTGCCAAAATGCGTCCGAATCCAAAATACGGCCGCGGAACCGAATCCAAAACCAAAACACAAAACCCGAAAAATGTCCGGTGCACATCTCTAATATATATATATATATATATATCCACGCACATGATAGTGGCACTCACTGTCCTTTTTACAGCCACCGGGGTGCCCTCCTTCTAAGGTATAGCCAATTCAGGTTCTCTGGGGCGGATTGCTGCTCCACTCCTCCATGCAATAAGAACCAGGCGGCACTCCACGGGTTTTAAACAAGTACAAGTGTATTAAAAGTTCAAGGCATTACATGCATAGTGGACACCAACGTTTCAACGCCACATGGGCGTTTTTGTCAAGGTGCTACGCTGTGATGTGCAAAACAAACCCTATAACTACTAACGTTACTGTTGTCTTTTCTTACCTTATAAAGGTGTGTGTGTACTGCTGTCTCCTCCCCATGTCGGCGTCCTCCTCGGGCCGGTAGTCGCTTCCGCTGGCACTTCCGGGTTGTCGCAGCGGGCGTGATGACGTCAATCACTGCGTTCCCTATGATTGGCCTGCGTGCGGCTGTTTACCGTTGCCTGGGTCACCGTTGCTAGGGGATCTAGAAACAGGAAAGATAATCATGTATAGATTAAATTGATAGAGTGTCTAAGCTACGTGAGTGATCTATCACTATTGTGACTAAGAATCGCATTACCACCACCTGATAAAAACAACTAGGGAAAGTCCTGACCACCTATATTATATTATAGATGGGGATTAGCTTTACTAATAAATTTCGCTATAGGGGTGAACCCACTTGGGTTGTGTCCCCTCTGTTATTAATGATACTGGTATATGTACAGTTGCCCTAGACTACAGGGGTACCAGAACTATATACTATGTGTAATAGGCCTACTCTGGCCCTAACTTTACATATGCATACAGTGTATGGAAGAAACACTTCTTTAGAGGAAATGGAAAGGGTTGAAGGAAGTAGGACAAAGAAGAAAAAAGTGGGGAAAGCATATCAAGACAATACTGTTTGGTAAATTAATGTCCATCTACGGTCTTAGTACAACAGCAGACATCTCATCCTATCATAGATACACATTCCACTGGATTTGTTCATTCAATCCCTTGGGGGTTAGGGTATCCAACTCGTAAATCCACTTGGTTTCCCTCTGGGACAAGATCTTCCCTCTGTCTCCCCCTCTGCTCATTTTTGGGATGTGGTCTATGATGATGTATTTGAGTTGACTCAGATGGTGGTTAGCTTGCTTGAAGTGTCTCGCCACTGGTTGGTCTTTGCCCTTTCCATCCAGGGTGGCTCTTAAAGCCGAGCGATGTAGTGCCATCCTCTCCCTGAAGGTCCTTGTCGTTTGACCCACATACACCAGGCCACACGGGCAGATAATCATATAGATCACGTATGAGGATGTAAAGGTGATGAAGTGATTGATGGCATATTCCTTGTTCGTATGTGGGTGTTTGAATTTTTGTCCCTGGATCATGTAGCTACATGTTTCGCACTTCAAGCATTTGAAACAGCCCTTCTTATGGATTACCACTGGTTTCTTCGACACATCCAATTTGACTAGTTGATCCTTGAGGTTACGTCCTCTTTTATATGAGGGCATAATTGTTTTTCCTTTAAAACACGGTGTTGTCGGGTCCGATGAAACCAAGGGCCACAGGGCTCTGGTGGCCCTCGGGAGCACCAAACTAGCCGTCGAGAACTCCGTGATTAGAGGTATTCTATTTTCTGCCTGAGGTTTTTGGTACGGTATCAGGAGAGATTCTCTGGGTTTTTCCAAGATTTCACCTTTTAACTGCATCAGCTGTTTTTTAGGGTATCCTCTTTGGAGGAATCTATCCACTACGAAATCTAATGCCGGTTCCACCTTTTCTTTTCTGCTTGTAATCCTGGCTGCCCTCATTAGTTGTGATTTTGGCAAGCCCCTTTTCAGGGCTGGTGGGTGGAAGCTATTGTGCAGAAGGAGTGTATTGCGATCTGTCGGCTTGTTATACACATCTGTAGTGATCTTGTTATTGATAATGGAAATCTTAACATCCAGGAAATTTATCTCCTTATGGCTCCAATTCGCTGTTAATTTCACTGGGGAGTTCTTCTTGTTTAGCCCTTCCAATAATTCTTGAAGCTCTTTTTCAGTGCCTCCCCACAAAAGGAGCAGGTCATCAATGTATCTGCGATACATACATATATTATTGCTAGTGGACGGAGAGGCCCAGAAGAACTCTTTCTCCACAGCAAACATATATATGTTGGCGTACATTGGTGCTACATTTGATCCAATAGCACATCCTGTGAGCTGTAAATAATATTGTCCGTTGTGCAGAAAATAATTATGTGTCAAGACAAACTGTAGTAACTCCAAGAACAAAGGGATGCTTAACGCCTGAAAGTCATTCTCCTCTAGGAATTTTTTCATAGCCTCCATCCCCGCCTCATGGGGAATGATTGTATAGAGGCTTTTAACGTCCAAGGTACAGAGGATGGTATTATCTGGTACTTCTCCCAGTTCCTGTAAAATAAGCAAAAGGTGCGTTGTGTCCTTCAAATATGTATTTTGAGTCGAAACCATGGGCTGCAGGAGGTAATCCAAATACTGGGAAATCGGCTGTGTTAGAGACCCCCTGGCCGATATGATGGGCCTGCCTGGGGGGTTGGCACTGTCCTTGTGGACCTTTGGGACTGTGTAGAAGATAGGTGAGATCGGGTATGGTTGTACCAGCGCCTTATGTATCTTTTGATCCAGTAGACCCTTAGACAATGCTTCCTTCAGAATTGTATCCAGTTTCTTCTTATATTGGGCTGTGGGATCACCCCTCAATTTCTTATATGTTCCCATATCTCTGAGTTGACTGTCTATTTCTTCTATGTATCTTGATTTATCCTGAATAACTATAGCCCCGCCTTTATCTGCGGGGCGAATCACTATGTCTGGATATTCTGATAGGTCCTTGATTGCTTTCTCCTCTTCCCTGGTGATGTTACTATACATTCGGGGTTGTGCTCCCGCAAATTTCTGTATGGAGTCATCCAGCAGTCTCGTGAAGGTTTTTACTGAGCTTGCTGATGCTTGTGGGTCAAACGTAGATCTTGAAGATTTTGACAAAAATGTATTAATTTCTCTATTTGGTTGATACTGGAAGTATTCCTTAAGCCTAAGGGATCTCGAAAAGCGGTATTCCTCCACCTTCCATTTAAAGTGATTATGCTTATTGGTGGGGATAAATGAAAGTCCTTTATTCAGCACCCCTTCTTCTGTTTCTGTCAAGGTTCTTTGCGATAGATTAAAGATTATTTTTTCTTTCTGGAGGCTGCTTTTGGCGGTTTTGCGGAGCCTTTCATTTTGTCCCCCTCTCCTGGTCGGGTGGTTTCTAGTTGTCCCACTTTCTTTCTTGTACTTACCCCTAAAGGGGCAGGACCTGGGGCATGGGTTTCATCCGAATCCATGATATTGAAGTCGCTATCACTGTTTGAGGATGCTGGATTTCTCCGTGTTCTATTCCTTCTTTCTCTCCAGGGGATTTGTTTTCTATACCCCCCTCCCTGTTCATTATCCATACCAAGAAACCTGGGAGAAATTGGAGGTACAGATCAAGAAATACAAAAATGAGCTGATTAGCTTTAAAAAGAAAAAACTTCAGACTGTAAATATGGATTATGAAGAAAACAGAGTGTATAGGTGGATGCATGGTATGGATAATGAACAGGGAGGGGGGTATAGAAAACAAATCCCCTGGAGAGAAAGAAGGAATAGAACACGGAGAAATCCAGCATCCTCAAACAGTGATAGCGACTTCAATATCATGGATTCGGATGAAACCCAGGCCCCAGGTCCTGCCCCTTTAGGGGTAAGTACAAGAAAGAAAGTGGGACAACTAGAAACCACCCGACCAGGAGAGGGGGACAAAATGAAAGGCTCCGCAAAACCGCCAAAAGCAGCCTCCAGAAAGAAAAAATAATCTTTAATCTATCGCAAAGAACCTTGACAGAAACAGAAGAAGGGGTGCTGAATAAAGGACTTTCATTTATCCCCACCAATAAGCATAATCACTTTAAATGGAAGGTGGAGGAATACCGCTTTTCGAGATCCCTTAGGCTTAAGGAATACTTCCAGTATCAACCAAATAGAGAAATTAATACATTTTTGTCAAAATCTTCAAGATCTACGTTTGACCCACAAGCATCAGCAAGCTCAGTAAAAACCTTCACGAGACTGCTGGATGACTCCATACAGAAATTTGCGGGAGCACAACCCCGAATGTATAGTAACATCACCAGGGAAGAGGAGAAAGCAATCAAGGACCTATCAGAATATCCAGACATAGTGATTTGCCCCGCAGATAAAGGCGGGGCTATAGTTATTCAGGATAAATCAAGATACATAGAAGAAATAGACAGTCAACTCAGAGATATGGGAACATATAAGAAATTGAGGGGTGATCCCACAGCCCAATATAAGAAGAAACTGGATACAATTCTGAAGGAAGCATTGTCTAAGGGTCTACTGGATCAAAAGATACATAAGGCGCTTGTACAACCATACCCGATCTCACCTATCTTCTACACAGTCCCAAAGGTCCACAAGGACAGTGCCAACCCCCCAGGCAGGCCCATCATATCGGCCAGGGGGTCTCTAACACAGCCGATTTCCCAGTATTTGGATTACCTCCTGCAGCCCATGGTTTCGACTCAAAATACATATTTGAAGGACACAACGCACCTTTTGCTTATTTTACAGGAACTGGGAGAAGTACCAGATAATACCATCCTCTGTACCTTGGACGTTAAAAGCCTCTATACAATCATTCCCCATGAGGCGGGGATGGAGGCTATGAAAAAATTCCTAGAGGAGAATGACTTTCAGGCGTTAAGCATCCCTTTGTTCTTGGAGTTACTACAGTTTGTCTTGACACATAATTATTTTCTGCACAACGGACAATATTATTTACAGCTCACAGGATGTGCTATTGGATCAAATGTAGCACCAATGTACGCCAACATATATATGTTTGCTGTGGAGAAAGAGTTCTTCTGGGCCTCTCCGTCCACTAGCAATAATATATGTATGTATCGCAGATACATTGATGACCTGCTCCTTTTGTGGGGAGGCACTGAAAAAGAGCTTCAAGAATTATTGGAAGGGCTAAACAAGAAGAACTCCCCAGTGAAATTAACAGCGAATTGGAGCCATAAGGAGATAAATTTCCTGGATGTTAAGATTTCCATTATCAATAACAAGATCACTACAGATGTGTATAACAAGCCGACAGATCGCAATACACTCCTTCTGCACAATAGCTTCCACCCACCAGCCCTGAAAAGGGGCTTGCCAAAATCACAACTAATGAGGGCAGCCAGGATTACAAGCAGAAAAGAAAAGGTGGAACCGGCATTAGATTTCGTAGTGGATAGATTCCTCCAAAGAGGATACCCTAAAAAACAGCTGATGCAGTTAAAAGGTGAAATCTTGGAAAAACCCAGAGAATCTCTCCTGATACCGTACCAAAAACCTCAGGCAGAAAATAGAATACCTCTAATCACGGAGTTCTCGACGGCTAGTTTGGTGCTCCCGAGGGCCACCAGAGCCCTGTGGCCCTTGGTTTCATCGGACCCGACAACACCGTGTTTTAAAGGAAAAACGATTATGCCCTCATATAAAAGAGGACGTAACCTCAAGGATCAACTAGTCAAATTGGATGTGTCGAAGAAACCAGTGGTAATCCATAAGAAGGGCTGTTTCAAATGCTTGAAGTGCGAAACATGTAGCTACATGATCCAGGGACAAAAATTCAAACACCCACATACGAACAAGGAATATGCCATCAATCACTTCGTCACCTGTACATCCTCATACGTGATCTATATGATTATCTGCCCGTGTGGCCTGGTGTATGTGGGTCAAACGACAAGGACCTTCAGGGAGAGGATGGCACTACATCGCTCGGCTTTAAGAGCCACCCTGGATGGAAAGGGCAAAGACCAACCAGTGGCGAGACACTTCAAGCAAGCTAACCACCATCTGAGTCAACTCAAATACATCATCATAGACCACATCCCAAAAATGAGCAGAGGGGGAGACAGAGGGAAGATCTTGTCCCAGAGGGAAACCAAGTGGATTTACGAGTTGGATACCCTAACCCCCAAGGGATTGAATGAACAAATCCAGTGGAATGTGTATCTATGATAGGATGAGATGTCTGCTGTTGTACTAAGACCGTAGATGGACATTAATTTACCAAACAGTATTGTCTTGATATGCTTTCCCCACTTTTTTTCTTCTTTGTCCTACTTCCTTCAACCCTTTCCATTTCCTCTAAAGAAGTGTTTCTTCCATACACTGTATGCATATGTAAAGTTAGGGCCAGAGTAGGCCTATTACACATAGTATATAGTTCTGGTACCCCTGTAGTCTAGGGCAACTGTACATATACCAGTATCATTAATAACAGAGGGGACACAACCCAAGTGGGTTCACCCCTATAGCGAAATTTATTAGTAAAGCTAATCCCCATCTATAATATAATATAGGTGGTCAGGACTTTCCCTAGTTGTTTTTATCAGGTGGTGGTAATGCGATTCTTAGTCACAATAGTGATAGATCACTCACGTAGCTTAGACACTCTATCAATTTAATCTATACATGATTATCTTTCCTGTTTCTAGATCCCCTAGCAACGGTGACCCAGGCAACGGTAAACAGCCGCACGCAGGCCAATCATAGGGAACGCAGTGATTGACGTCATCACGCCCGCTGCGACAACCCGGAAGTGCCAGCGGAAGCGACTACCGGCCCGAGGAGGACGCCGACATGGGGAGGAGACAGCAGTACACACACACCTTTATAAGGTAAGAAAAGACAACAGTAACGTTAGTAGTTATAGGGTTTGTTTTGCACATCACAGCGTAGCACCTTGACAAAAACGCCCATGTGGCGTTGAAACGTTGGTGTCCACTATGCATGTAATGCCTTGAACTTTTAATACACTTGTACTTGTTTAAAACCCGTGGAGTGCCGCCTGGTTCTTATTGCATGGAGGAGTGGAGCAGCAATCCGCCCCAGAGAACCTGAATTGGCTATATATATATATATATATATATATATATATATATATAGCAACTGTAGGGACCGGCACTCTCACAAACAAAATGCAAATGCCCAGGTGCCTCCACAAGTGGTCAATGGACCATAGATAACACTGGAAGAGAGTGGCACTCTCAGGACTTCATTCAGGCAAAGAAGGACACAGCGGTCACAAACTTGGTCTAATCGACGTTTCGATAATTTAATATCGTCATCAGGATCCTGATAACGATATTAAATTATCGAAACGTTGATTAGACCAAGTTTGTGACCGCTGTGTCCTTCTTTGCCTGAATGAAGTCCTGAGAGTGCCACTCTCTTCCAGTGTTTTATATATATATATATATATATATATATATATGCGTGATTAGTCCGGAACTCACAAATGAACAGCTTGCTGTAAAGGTGCTCCGGTGCCCTCCCACCAAACACTGTGGTCCGTGTGTATGTAGAAGGAAATATGCGGCGGCACTCAGGAGAAGGGTAACAGGTGAAACAAACGGTGCTTTATCAACGTTTCGGGGCTCGTAGCCCCGTCATCAGGACACACATCAGATAAAAAGTGACAGTTTAAATACCTTACCCGGCGCTTCACCAGCCGTCCTCGCCGCGCCTCCGTTCAGCTTCCGGGATCTAGGCTTCCGGTCTCGGATACGGTCACATGACCTGATACCTGCTCACCGGGCCGTCACACAGGAGGCGGGGGGGGAATGTTGCCAGGATACGCCTGTCAACAATAACATCACGTCAGTGCATAAAATACAATACAATACATGTGTACAATACGACAGGCTAAACCAGTGTTAACCTGAGCAATAAATGTGTAACAATATGTGCAGTGGAAGGATGCTCCACACTACTGGTGCTTAAAAAATTAACAGAATAGAAAAATATCAAAAACTATTGCACAGTGCTATATATCCAGAACCCAGGCTTGCTAATACCACAAACCCAAGATTCTAGCTAATAACGTACAAAAATACAGTCTGGTTAATAACCAATATAAATATTGCGTGTGTATACAGATTATACATTGGCTAGACAGGTTATACTCTAATAAACCCTATTCCATAAACAGTATACCTAAATTGGTCCCAAAACACCATTATATCCTGTGTGCACCAATGAATCATTGGGCACTACAGCTGCCATAAGAATTCTTACTGCTCCCAAGCTTAATTCCAAGAATATCAATAATATCAATATGTAGAATCATGCTGGATGAATCAAAATATCGTGTGTATACTTTAGGTACAATGCTTGTAGTGGTACACTCAAATATGATCTAAATAAAATTGCTCATTCCCAGGGATTCATTCAATCCCTTAGGACTGAGTATAATCAGGGTCAGAATCCATCTCGTCTCAAGCTGTAGCAAGTGTTTAGCCCTATCTCCACCCCTCATTATGAGGGGGACCTGGTCTATAATACAATAACGTAACGTAGCCAGACTATGTTTGGCTAGGGCGAAATGTCTCGCTACTGGCTGTCGGGCTCCCGGCGACCAGCATACCGGCGCCGGGAGCCCGACAGCCGGCATACCGACACTTATTCTCCCTCGTGGGGGTCCACGACCCCCCTGGAGGGAGAATAAAATAGTGTGGCGCGCGTAGCGCGCCATGCCCGTAGCGCGGCGAGCGCAGCGAGCCCGCAAGGGGCTCATTTGCGCTCGCCACACTGTCGGTAAGCCGGCGGCCGGCCTCCCGGCGCCGGTATGCTGGTCGCCGGGAGGCCGGCCGCCGGCAGATCGTAGTGAACCCGTTCACTAGTCCCTGTGTTAAGGGCAGCCCTGATGGCTGACCTGTGCTGCGTCATTCTTACTTTAAAGCTGCATTCTGTTTTCCCTACATAATGTTGACCGCAGGGAGATTTAAGTAGGTACACCACAAATTTTGAGTTGCAGTCCACCGACACCTGGATATTGATCCTCTTACCAGTATACGGGTGTTGGAACGAATCGCCAGGCATCAGGAAATTGCATGTGGTGCATCCACATTTGTAGCAACCCTGTCTTTGTCTAAGAAAGTGCGTTGTAGTACCAGCTTTTTTAGACACATCCGTTTTCACTACCAGACTCCTAATATTCCTGCTTCTAGTATAGTAATAATAGTAATAACCTGCTGTTTTTAAACATCCATAATTCCGGATCTGTCTGAATGATGGGCCATAGATCTTTTGCTTTCTTACTGGCATATTTACTGCTTGTGTTGTACTGATTAACCCAAGGAAATATATTTTCACCTTGTTTCTTGTCATAGATTTCCAATAATTGGTGTCTGGGCTTACTCATGGCTTTGTTACGGGCTTGTTGTAACAGCTCCATAGGATATCCTCTCTCTCTAAATTTTGCTGTCATATCATCAAGTTGCCTGTCTCGGGTAGTGGGATCATTATTGATCCTATACACCCTCAACATCTGCGAATAAGGCAGGCCATATATAGTGGCCTTGGGATGAAAACTATCAAATCTGAGTATGGTGTTGCAGTCAGTGTCTTTAGTATATAGGGACGTGCAAATAGCCTCATTCTTTATGGAAATCTGCACATCTAAAAAATTTATCTGGCAATCATCCATCACCAAGGTAAGTTTTACCGGACTGGAGGACTCATTCTGTGTACAGATCAAATTCTCCAGGGTATCCCTCGGTCCTGACCACAATATCAGTAAATCATCAATATACCTTGTGTATAAGATGATATGCTGTATAATAGCTGATTGTGCCAGAAACAAATCCTTGTCTAACTCCCACATGAAGGAGTTAGCAAACGACGGGGCCGCGCAGGACCCCATCGCACAACCGGTTAACTGTAAATAGAATTTATTGTCATGAACAAAATAATTGTGAGTAAGTTTAAAGTCCAACAGTCCATTGCGAGGAAGATGAAATATCACAGCAGTCATCCAGTTGCAAAGCGGATAACTCAGGCCTTGGCAGCTGTGTTGGTGTTAGACGTGCGTCCGGTATCCGGCGTTAGTTCACAGGGACTTAGAGAATTTCTTGAGGTAGTGTGTCCCCGGTACCAAATACCATCTAGGTTCCACTTCTCTAGGCAGGCGATACCGAGAATGTACAGATACTGTGTGACGGCCCGGTGAGCAGGTATCCGGTCATGTGACCGTATCCGAAACCGGAAGCCCAGATCCCGGGAACTGAACGGAGGCGCGGCGAGGACATCTGGTGAAGCGCCGGGTAAGGTATTTAAACTGTCACTGTTTATCTGATCACTGTGTGTGTCCTTATGACGGGACTACGAGCCCCGAAACGTTGATAAAGCACCGTTTGTTTCACCTGTTACCCGTCTCCTGAGTGCCGCCGCATATTTCCTTCTATATATATATATATATATATATATATCCCAAATGAACACTTCAAATCCACAAATTCAAACTCAGCTACAGTGGAGGAAAGGAGTCCTGATCTTACAGAGAGGGCACCTTTATTGCTGCAGAGGAGGGAGTCCCATTGATGCAGAGAGAGTCAGTCCCAAAACAAAATGTACAGTATAATAGGGATAAGGAGGTACAAGGAGATAAGATTGTAGGCTGCAGGAGTAGGGGACCGTTATCCATTCAGACAGGAAACAGCATCAGGAGGGCCGCCCGCAGTCTCCTTTGTAACTCCAGTCCCTCACGTAGTGGCGCTCAACCTGTTCACCCCTTGGACTCCAGTGATGTTACCTGCGGAACAGGGAGCTGGGAGGCAGCAGGAGGTAGGGACTCCAAGATGGTGCTGGCATCCAGGAACAGGTGAGTGGAGCTCCGTTCCTGGGATGAAATGGCCCGGAGCAGGTGACAGGGGTTCAACAGGGAGGCTCTTATTCAAAGGGCAGAGGCGGCGGGTAGCAGCTGGAGGGACACCCGTTCGGGAGCTGCAGATCATGAAGCCAGCAAACCTGGTGAGGCAAGCGTCTGCCAATTGTTCCCCCCCCCCCCGTTATTTCACAGTGGGACGTCCCATCAGGCCCCAGCGCCCATAGGCAGCTGCCTAAAGCTGCCTAATGGAAGCGCCGGCTCTGACGCCAGTGGTGTGGAGACATCAGGGAAATTCAATGCTTAAAAAACTCTGCTGCAATAAAAATGAGAAAAAATGTAGTTATAAGCAGAGGTGTCACCAGTTGTGGTGATACCCAGTGCGCACTCTGCACTGCTCCTCTGGCGCAGCCGCCAAAAAGGGGGCATGGTTTAACATAAAGGGGCATGGTCTCTTGGGGGTCTCCATTTCTTCACTCTGGGGGTGTTTCCAACATACACGGAGATGCTGGCTGCCCCCGGAGACTGAGCTGAGTGCAGTGCCAGATCTTCATGTGTGACACTGCAGAACTCGGCCCCTGTCACTGCAGAAGAGCAGGCACTTTGGTCTCACCCCTTCCAAGGGTGACACCTGGGTGCGGGAGCTCTTGAAGCTGCAAAGGTGATTGCATGAGAAGTGTTGGTCTGATACCACTCATCCTGTTGCTTCGGTGAACTCAACTCTATACTACTTGTTACAGTAATGGTGTCTTTTAAAGATGTCAGCAGTATAGAAAGTAAGATTAATTTACATTTATGCATTTTTTATTTTTATACCTATAGTATATATATTTTCATCCATGATGTCTATGAAGTGCCTGATAATTGTAACAAAGCCCTCGTCACAATAAAGCATGTTTGAGTAGTGAAACATAAGGACAGAAACCACTTTAGCAAAAAAAATGTGCATTGCAATCCTTTGAAAGATACTGTACTTACTCTGACAAATGTCAATATGGTATTATGTCATTTGTGCTTAAGCTCCAGAACAATGTCATGTACACTATACGCATGTGACTCTTCCCCCCATTACCTTTGTCACAACCAAAATTATTTTTGCAGACTCATTCTCCTCTCCCTCCTACTCACCTGTGCTTACAATTCAGAAAATGTTATTCACAAGGGGCGTGTTTCATGACGTACTATAAATACATCCTGTGATTCCCTCATCTTTCTAAAAAGCCCTGCTCTCCTCTTTCCAGGGAACTGCACCTGAAACTGTCAGCAGACATGAAGTACCTCATCTTTCTGGCCCTAGTGGTTCAGGCACTATCCTTTCCACAAGGAAAACCTGGTAAGGATAGATAGATAGATAGATAGATAGATAGATAGATAGATAGATAGATAGATAGATAGATTCAAGCAGATCTTTGCAAAATGGACATACATATGTCTATTTGTTTTTGTATGCTAGGAAAATTGCTTTAATTGCTCATTGACATGTTAGCTCTATAACTTCTATCTTTGTCATATAAAAAATATTCAAGTGCAGAAGAATCATATACAGTATGTCAAAATGGTTCAGATGTTTATAATATATTGATAATACTGTAATTCCCATAAAGAACATATTACAAAAACAGCATTAAAGATACAGGATTGCTGAATAGCATCTTGTTCTGCAGTGTAATATGACTGATTGTAGAAGTAGTCTAAAAGATTTATGGTTTTAAAACAATGGTTCTTCACTAAATATATGAATACAATGTAGTTGGAAGTACTGTTTGCTTTCACCTGATTATATGTTTATGGAACCTACAAAAGTTGTTTGACAAAATTCAGGGAACTTTCTAATAGTTCATATTGTGTTTCTTTTGAAAATATTGTTAAAACAGGTAATCATGGTCCTGGTGGTCCAGTCGGTCCAAGTGGTCCTGGTGGTCCAGGCGGTCCAAGTGGTCCTGGTGGTCCAGGCAGTCCTCACGGTCCAAGTGGTCCTCCACCCTCACCACCCTCTGGCCTTGTTCATCCATTTGACAACCAAAATGTAACAGGACTACCCCCACTTTCTAAACTTTCCGTTGGCACCAGACCACCTCCTCCAAATAATGGAAATCAACCTCCAAGACACCGCAGAGAGATTCAGAAAGTTTTGGGATCAGCTCCACCCAAAACTGGAATTCCTCCACCACGTCCAGATGGTCAAATAGCTAACATTCCCCAACCAACTGGAGGAAAGCCAGGTGCTACAGGAAATCCACCAGTTAATGGTCCATTGCATAACAAACCAGAAAAGGTGAGTTACTAAAAAATGAAACTGTCCCAATTAATCATATCACAAAACATATGAAATCACAATGTGAGATAATGTGAGACAAAGTGAAATATTTAGATTTTTATACTGGCATATATAACTAAATAACATAAATATGTACAGGATGCTGGTAAACTTACCAAATGATTAGTGACTGGATGCCGACATGCTTTTTGATAGAGTCTGACATGACTGTAGCCAAACGCCTTCCACCCCCACCCCACAAATACTGTTTGTATGCTGTACATTTTATCAGTTTGCAAATGATAATCAATGTAATTGTGTGTCTCCATTGCAACAGCTAGACAAAAATATTGAGGGGGCACAGGTTACCATACTGAATTTTAATAAAATATCTAAATATATCTAGGACAGTTGATCTGTTCATATGAATATTCTTTTTATGAAGTTTGCAAAGTGCATCCTTCATTTTAACTTGAAAGGTTTCATATATTTGTAAATATATGTTAAGTCTATTGTGATTGTTTGGTATTTCTGTAGATTCCAAAAATCAAGTTTGACTTTTAATTTATCAACTGACCAAACCTGAAATAGAATATAAATTGTTACATTAAATTATTGTAATATTATAATATTTCAGCCTCTACCGGGAAAACAAAGACCCAAAAGACATCTTCCTGGTGTGAAAGATGCTGGAATTCATCCTTCAAGGGCACCACATATAGAAGATCATACTCATGAGAGTAATGCAAGCCGCCAACCAATACCATCACACCAACCATTTGGCACAAAGAGATTTCCTGACCAAGGAAATAACCATGGAAAGAACCATTCTTGGTAGAAACAAAGATCATGGTAGGTTAGCAGGCTTGAAAATGTGATAAGCATTCTAAGCAGAGCTGGACTAGCACCACAGAGCCCCAGGAAAATATGGATTTGGGCCCCCATTGGGTTTTTATAAAACTACCTTTACTGTGGTATTCCCCTGAACATTTTCACCATACCACTCTATTTAACGTTGATAGTTTTTAAAGAGCTCTCTCCAATGACCACAAGCAGACTGCAGCTGTTGGTGTAACTGCAATCCCCTGCAAACTCTGGCATAACAGCACACTATGGATAGCAGTTACACCAACCACAGCTGATTCCTTCTGAGGGTGCTGGGAGTGGACTTCATTTTGGTTATATGCAGTTAACAATTTTCCACTCACCAGTGTAGTAAGTAGTAACACATTTCAACCCCACACCAACCCCCCACTCAAGGGCGTAGCTACCATAGGTGCAGGAAGTGCAGCTACTATGGAGCCCTGCTTCCCTATCAGAGTTACATATGTTATTTACATTTTTCAACACTAAGTAGTACAGAGGGGCCTTTAAAAACTTTTGCCTAGGGCCTACAATATATCTAGTTATGCCCCTGCATATGTTCATTGTAACGTAGTATAAAATGAACTGGAGAGTATTATAATGCTGCGGACAGGTGTCTCTCTAGAAACATTGGGACAGGGGCCCCTTCAAAATGTTGCATGGGGCCCACAGAGTTCTTGCTACGCCCCTGCCCACACTCCTTATTACTGTAGTCTATAGTCATAACACGCCCCTCAGTTTCCTTGTTAGTAACCTATTTGCACCCTCATCCCTTTAGTTACACATATCACATCTTCCCTGTAACATATTGCCTTTCCACTGTAGAACCACATTTTGCCTTCCACCCATTCAGTAGCATTATTGGCCTCTAGTACTATAGATTAGATGAATTCCCAATTGTCCTGTAAATCACTAGAAGCAAGAAATTTGATCGACAGTAAATAGACCTTGGATAGAAAGTTGTCTCTTGGGAGGAGTTCTATGTGTATACAGATGTGTCTTTATATACCTAGCCTCAATACACCACGTGACGTGATATGCCTGACGTGAGTCAGCACACAGGTCCCGTGCGACGCTGCTGGAGCCAGGCATCTTTCACCTAAATATACGTCTTAGTTGCAAATGCAATGTGAATAGGGTGGACCAGGAGACTGTGTTGATTAATTTGCATACTTGTGTGCGACTTAGTCACACACATATATATAGCTGTCGCATAAAGTTAATCAGCACAGTCTCCTGGTGCGTCCGCAGTGGCACCAAGAAGGTGGGGCGGGTACTAATTAACCAGACTTGGGCTTCTTGGAGTGCCCTGGAGGTGGCCCAGATTCTGGAGGGGGATCCTGAGAGCAGCAGTCTCCTCTGCGGATCCCATCATGGCTGCAGGCCACAAAGCACCTCCTTGTGCAGGCAGGCACCACTTTGCAGTGCTTAGACACCAATTTAAGTTATTTTTTCAAAGGGGAAGTGGCCAATCTCCAGTATTAGGCAACACCACCTGCAATACTGGGGTCCAATAAATCTCCCTACGGCACTGTGCATCCTAATTGCATTGCGACATAGACAGATTTTCAGATAAAAAGATACAACATGACACCCGGTGCCAGCAGAGTTGGATGGCGGTCATTATGTCGACATGAGTTAGGTCGACACACATTTGGTTGACATGCATTAGGACGACATGATCACTTGGTCGATATGGTCATTAAGTCAACATGTACTAGGCCGACATGGAAAAAGGTTGACATAAGTTTTTCACGTTTTTTGCATTTTTTGACCTTGTTCATACGTAACGATCCACGTGAACTACAATTGGGAACGGTAACCTATGCCAAGCGCAGCGGTAGCGGATCGAGGTCACTAATTAAGGTTTCCCATCACTTTTCGAATGAACACGACACCAAAAAAAGTTTTTCAAAAACCATGTCGACCTTTTTCCATGTCGACCTAACTCATGTTGACCTAATGAACCACACCCAGCAGAGTTACATGGGACCTGGTCACCCAACAGGGTCTGTTTAGCTCGACTGCATCAATAATGTCTGTAATTAAAACCAGGGCTGTCAGTAATACTGAAATTCTGACTTTAGAAAGAGATTTTTCTGTTACAAGATATATATATATATATATATACACATATACAGTATATATTTACACTGGTTGTGACTTGAAGCTATTGTAGCTTCTGGTAAGGTTACACACGCATATGAAATTGTGGTAGACCTGTGTATTTGAACTTGTTATCCAAATCCCTGAATCATAAGGTCGCATACCTATATGAACTTGCGTTCAGGCCTATGCGTTTGAACTTGTTATTCAAGCACTTAACCATAAGGCTTAATCTAACTTTCACCTGTGTACCCCACCGGTGTGTGGTTTTTTTCAAGTATCCAGAATACGTAATTGCCATTTCATTGATGCACTAACAGTATTTATCAAGCATACCCCTGATGAAGTCTTAGAGTAAGATGAAACGCGTCGGTTATTTGTTCATAAACATCAAATATCCGAATTGTCAAAGGAGAAGGAGGAATCTATCAAAGTTATTTCAACTGGTCCTCTGTACTATATGGTGTTATCTGCAAAAAGAGATACTATACCGTTTTGTATCATTGCTTTTATGTTGTAATAAATTTTTACATGGAACATGTTAAATGTGGTTTTATGCTCACGAATTAGGAGTAAATATCTTAGGGAGACTGCTGTTTTTCCCAATTGAATATTGGGTGGAAAAACAACCCAAGTGCGCCCATTCCTCTACTGGCACATATATATATATATATATATATATATATATATATATATATATATTCATCTTTAATATGTCTCTATAATAATTTCAGTGTTTTTAGGTTCTAGGGTTTGACTTGATTTTTTATTATTATTTTTTTTTTACTTTATCATCTTTCCTTTCATGTATAACATTAACAATCCTAAATAATTTTGTCTTGCAGAATGGAAACCATCATGGAAATGGGGTTCTGCAGCTCCAGCAATAACCCTATTGTGAACTGATAGAAGTATGTAGTGTTGAATGAAAATAAACAGAAAACCAAACTAAAATGTTTCCATGAATTATTGTTCTTTCCCACTTTTACATTTATGTATTGAACTTTAATTCGTATTTCTACTTTAATGAACTTGATTATATTGTAATTAATTTTGTATTCAGCTGAGAAATTCAACACAGGGCTCATACATTCTATCAGTGAAAATATAGTGTAATCGAGTAAAATACACAGCAAACACAAGTTTATTGATAAACAATAGGAATTTACCAATGTATAGCAGATAAAGATAATACGGATATACAGTACTTAGCGAAGGGTTAGACTGCAACTATCCTGGAGAGACCCTTTTGACCTAATCAGACACCCAGATTAAAGAACGCGGATACTAGACATCATCCATCCATATTAGTTCCAGTCGCAAAAAGGCGAAGATATGTCGCATATCAAAACCATGCCCATTAAGTTTAGGGGCTGTGTCTCTTCAAAATGTATACAAATTATATTATATATAGTATCAATACATTGATGCTATACTTCTAATAACAGCAGGGACTTCTGTTCTAGACAACAGGATGTTTTGCTGAAGACAAGGACAATATGAAAGCTTACATACTGTAGACTATCACTGTGAGACAAAAGTCACATATTTCAACATTAACCCTGCTGGTTACACACTGTTTGAATTGCAAACATTCCTTCACAATAAGCGGTTTATTCACGAAGCAGTGAAAAGTGTGGAGAAGTAAGCCAGTGGAGAAGTTGCTCATGGCATCCTATCAATAATGAGGTAACATTTATAAAATGCATTCTACAAAATTATACTTAACACTTTTCAGTTCACTGCTTCATGAATAGATCCCTAAGACTCCTTTCACACCGCACAAATAACCTGGTATCGACCCGGCATATTCCCGGGTTGAATACCAGGTCAATGCGACCCGTTCAATGCAAGAGGGAGAGGCGGCGCGGAGATGATCTCATCTCCCAGCGCCACCTCCACTTCCACCCCTGCTGCCAGATCCACCACCCGCCGCAATAGCAACCTGCCTGGCATATTGCCGGGTCAGGGAAACCAGCGGCAGCGTCCAATGCCGGATCCCACCCGAGAAGGACCCGAGGAAACTCACGCAAGTACGGGGAGAATATACAAACTCCACAAAGTTAGGGCCATGGTGGGAATCCAATCCATGACCTCAGTGTTGTGAGGCAGTAAGGCTAACCTTTACACCATCTGAACTGCCCCGTACCATACCTCCCAACTAGGGATGGACTTGCCTATAGGGGCACAGGGGAAACCCCTGGCGGGCCGGGCCCTCCTCCTCCTCTAAGGATCAGGTTCCAGACTGAGAACTGTACATATGTTACCTTATACTGCACAGGACTATGGAGTATTTTCTATAGTTCTTTGCTGTTATTAATCTGGTACATTATCATGCATGTGTAGCAAATCAATAGTAGTGCAAGAGTGTCGGAGAATAATGTGCGATTCATACCTGTTTATGAGCTCTGGATGTCAGCCTTCTTGAAACTAGGCAGAGGAATAAGGACCCTAAAACCCATTAACAATACCAGTCACTACACTTGTTGACAGTGACTAACTGTTTATTTAAAGAAGGTAATGGTCACTGTAAGGGAATTCAAATAGTTACTTTCACAACAGGTTGTACACTTACACGTACTCCTCAATAGGCATATGAAAATTACACAGTGTAACAATTATTAACTCTATAGTTAAAAACAATCCTATCTAGCAATAGTAGACAGTCCAAAAGGATGTGTCGGTAGTTTTACCCTGCAAGGAGGTTTCCCCAATAAATTTCCGCCCAGCTTAGATCGTTGGAGTACTCTGACGTTGGTGAACTTACAATTTGTTCCTTATCTTAGCCAGATGGGATAAGTTCTGCAGATATATCTCCCTGTTACTTGCTATCCTACTGACTAGACTCTGTGTAAGAGTGTTAACGTACAATGTAGAGTGTTCCTTGCTATAGATAAGTTAGTTACTCCTCGTACGCTTCCAATAAAGTCAAACAACAGTCTAGGGAATTTATTAGCAGGTTACCAAAGCTGAGCATAGATGAAGATAGCCTCTGAACGGAGACACTGTTAGGCTCTTTTTACTTCTGATGTCCTAACTTCTCCTGAGCGGGGACAGTTTTGTGGGAATTAGTAAGTATCTGGTAGCATAAGATGCGGTTATTTGACAGTAGTATTTACTTCTGAGCCAGACTCTCTACTGGAAATGCAATGTCTGCTTGCTTTTGGGCAGTTATAGCCCTCTACAACATTTTTAATAGTAATTCAGTTCTCAGACCGAGTATGCTGGCTTCAGGTCTCACTATTAACATTGCTCTATAAGCCAGATGCTGTCTCTATATATCGCTATTCGCTGGGTTACTCTGGGCAGTGTGATGCTGCAGTGAAATGCACTCCTCCCAACATTGGCTGCATGGGAAGAGAGACATCTGAGCGCCGATGCCGCACCCAATTTCCGAAAGGGGGCAGGGCTTGACAATAGAGGGCTTGGCTTTGCAGGAGTACCGCAACTGTGAGCCACGCCCCATTTTCATCACTGAGGGGGCATGCCCCCTCTCCCTCTGTCACCTGTGAATAGACGCTGTGCGCATGCGCACAGTGTCTATTCACCACTGCTCTACTAAGCGGGGCAGCGAGACAGAGCCTCCCAACTGCCCCCCCACCGCGGGACACTGTGGCCAGTGGGTGGGACAGAGGGACAGTCCCCAAAAAACGGGACTGTCCACCGAAAATCGGGACAGTTGGGAGGTATGCAAATGAGTCACCTCTCCTGTAGCTAGATGACAATTAAATTACTCACTATGCCGGATTGCTCTGCAGACTCCACCTGCTCCTGTCAGTCAACTCCTAGATGTTTCTCAGGGGCGCCTACAGCAGGGAGTTAAAGGGTCTTTCAAGGAAGAGGTGTCCACTCCATCTCCGCAGTCATTACTGAAGCTGCCTCCTTTACTGAGAAGCAGATGGACATCAAAACCACTGGAACTCACACCGCCCGGCCACCAACAAGTCACAGAAGCGGTTACAAAGGATCCGGTGATTGATTTTATTCTATTTTGGGGGTTGTTGCAGGCTTTATTCGCCGGACCATGTCTCATTAGCAGCTGCTGGGAATTATCTGCCTGTGTAATCAAATGTACATACTCTGTAGCGCATTACATGTAATGCCTCATATAGCAAGGAATCAAGCTAGGTACACAATGGCAGATTTTTTTTGGTCTGCCCGACAATCGGACGATTCTTCGGGAAATTGTAGGCACCAATATCTGAGCTACACACTTAAAGATTTTTTTTTCAGTTACCAATTTTCTGCCACTTCACACTGCGTTTGCATATGTCCGCCCACAAGGAGGATGATGTAGTGAGAGGAAAACATAGGAAATATGGGCAGAATATTGAGAACGCGCATACACTGCTCAATATCTGGAGATTGTGGCAGATATTTTTGGTCTGGGCTGATTCATGGGAAAACCGATCGTTTGCGTGTGTGTGCAATATTTTTCCGAATTATCTGTGAAATGCCGACATGATCGTTCATACACACTATACAATAAATCAGGCCGATATCCCAATTATTGGCAAATCATTCCAATAATTGTATAGTGTGTACCTATCTTTACACATGTATTGGTCGTGCTTACTGTATATATTTATGAAGGGCCCCAGTCAATGAACTCTCAGATGGTTAGGCAAACCAATGTGGTGGCTTGCCACACCCTATCTGGTGACTGGCGACATCCCTAAACATGGGCCCCTAACACTGCATTCCCTGGTGGGCCCTTCATTTCCCAGTCCGACACTGCTCTTAACTGTCCTGATTCCAGCGGGATAGTCCCGCTATTCGGACACTATCCCACATGCAGACCGCAGTGTCCCTTGGTTGGGTGATACTGTAGGGATGTTGGGGGAGCCTTTGATCACTGCTGCTCTGTAAAGCAGCAAGTGATCCCTGAATGCATCAATACAGTGCATGGAGGTGAGCCGGGGTCTACCCAGGATAAAAACAGGGTCATGCCACAAGGCCATGCCCTCTCATCTGAGGCCATGCCCCCTTCCCACCCGAGGCACATGAGGGTGCCTGGTTGAGGAAAGCAGATGTTGGGAGGTATGTGGTGCTGTTCATGGACATAAAGAAAGTTGCCTAGATTTAATTTTAATTTAAGAGACTTTAGCATAATTTGTATCACTGTACCTAAAATATACAGTACTAAAACACCCTAAAATTACCCTTGTCTATCAACGCACTGACTTTATCTATCTTCCTTACTATTTAGTAGAGCTCCTCACAGTGACTGTAGAGAACATTTTGATGGAAATTCAATTGAGGGCTAAGAGTGTGAATTGCATTAACTAGGGTGTTTAAATGCTGGCAACAGCAGCCCAACTCGCACCCTTCTCCCAAATGATTTGCACCTCGATTTGCTCAAAAGTGCTCGCTACCCTATGGGGTAGCAAACACTTTTGAGCAAGATCTCACTGCCGTAAAGAGCAGGGCTGTCACAAATGAATCCCCACTTTTATCTCCATCTGCAAGACAATGGAATACTTCAGTAACAAAATCACAGTGTAGGGGATCGTTCCTATTAGCCGTCATGATATTGCAGGTGCAAATCATCGCGGCAGCAGCCACACTTTACAGCGTCCAAATTCACGCAAAAGTGCTTGCTGCCCCATAGGACTCTGAGCACTTTGGTGCGATTTCAGCCCGAAATCAGCCCGCGAAGGGTGCGAGATAGGGTGCCATTTGCCCGTGTTTAAATAAAATCGACCCCTAGGAATGAGGTGTACACAGCACATAGCTAATTTTAAATTAGCATCAGTAGAGATGTGCACCGGACATTTTTCGGGTTTTGTGTTTTGGTTTTGGATTCGGTTCCGCGGCCGTGTTTTGGATTCGGACGCGTTTTGGCAAAACCTCCCTGAATTTTTTTTGTCGGATTCGGGTGTTTTTTTTCAAAAACCCCTCAAAAACAGCTTAAATCATAGAATTTGGGGGTAATTTTGATCTTATAGTATTATTAACCTCAATAACCACAATTTCCACTCATTTCCAGTCTATTCTGAACACCTCACACCTCACAATACTATTTTTAGTCCTAAAATTTGCACCGAGGTCGCTGGATGACTAAGCAAAGCGACCCAAGAGGGCGGCACAAACACCTGGCCCATCTAGGAGTGGCACTGCAGTGTCAGACAGGATGGCACTTCAAAAAATTGGCCCGAAACAGCACATGATGCAAAGAAAAGAGGAAAAGAGAAAAAGAGGTGCACTGTGGTCACTGAACGGCTAAACTAAGCGACACAAACACCTCAATATCACAGGAATTATTCGTTCTAATCAATGGTATTAAGCAGGCAGAGATCCGCATAGGCTCGAAGCCACATAAACACCCGGAATTTTCTGACATGTGTTGAGGATAGGCAGGGCTAGACTTAGTGATTGACAGTTGTGGTCAGGTGGCAGAGGGGTGCCTATTAGGGATATGTAGGAGAAGTATACACAGGGGTATATAGTCCTGGGTTTTGGCAGCCATCTTCCTCTTGCCAGTTTTCTTGGATGTGGTAAGTGTGCATGCTGTACAGCAGTGTTCAATTTGCCCCCTTCTACCATCTGCATTTGTTAGCTGTGCCAGCTTGTTTATTTAGCCTGCTCCCCTGCGCTATGCCCCGTCCAAAGAGAACTGCTCCCCCTCCCCGCCATCTGGCTGAGGGCGCCCGTCCACTCGCAGCGGCTGGCTACCGCCGGCCGCGCGTGCGCGTGGTCCCCCCCGCCGCTTCGCCGCCCGCTGGAGACAGTGTCCTGCTCTCCTCGGGCTGCAGTTGTGCTCCTGCCACAGCCGCTCTCGGAGCCCGGCGCAGCGGTAGAGCCGCGCGCGCCGGGGCTCTGGCCTACATGGGTGGGCGGGGCTCGCGCCCCGCGGCCGCAGCAGCAGGGTCCGGCGACCAACCGTCGAGCGGGTCCCACGACGCCGGGCTGAGTACTATGTTTAGGGGTCCCTCTCCAGCCAGCTCCCCTGCGGGTGCCTGGCTGGTACAAGACGTGGTATCCTTGCAGTCACTTACAGGGGTAGTCCGGGGGGCGGGGCCTCGGTTTACGCAGGCAAATGGGGGTGGATTAGATACCCTGTTTCCCCCCGCTGTGCCCGTGGTTTCCACTGCCGCGGTGCTCGGGGGGGTGTCGGGCGTCGGCGTGCAGACATCGGGGATTTACCCGGGGGCGCTCCCGGTATCCCAGATCCTGCTGCCACCGGTGAGTGGCCTGTGGCCCAGTGCAGCGACGCCATCTGCTGACCAGCTCATGGTACAGCAGATTGGGTCAGGACACACTTCCATGGCCGCTTCATTTGCGTACCGAGGCGGCGCATATCCAGCTACCCACGCGGGTTTCCTACCGGCGGCTTCTGTGTCGGTGGCCTGGTCTGGGGCACTGCAACTCCCGGTCATGACGTCCGGGGCGGCACCCGATGTCCGAGGGGGTCGGGCCCCCTTTTCGTCCCCTTATTTGCCGGCAGCGTTTCCGCATGGGCAGGGATCGGTGACCTCCTTGCCCACGCCGAGTGGTCCGGGGTTTGCTCCATGGGGGGGTTCTTACGCCGGCGGTTTTACCCCTGGGGCTCTCGCGCAGCCGCCTTACTGGGCGGTGCCGTTTTCGCAGGCTCAGTCCAATTGGCACGCTGGTTTTACATCCCCGGCCACATGGCCTCCAGCGTCTGGCGCAGCCGTTGATTTGGCTGGCGTGGCGTCCTTGGGCATGCCCACCCTCGGTTCACGGCCCCCGCTTGCTGCTCCCCCCCCCCGCTACCTCCGGTTCCCCCGCCGTTTTTGTGCCTCCCCCCCCCCCCCCTTCTGTTTCCCCATCAGGTGCCGGTACGTCGAGGGGGGTCTCTCCCCCTGTCGGATCGTCGGGAGCCACGGCAGCAGCAACATCCGGCGAAGCACAGCCAGGAGCGGAGAAGCAGGCTGAACAAGTGGGAACGGGGGGATCTCGGGTCCCCGAAGAGGTTCCATCCGGCCCCGCACCCGCGGCAGAAGAAACGGGCGGTCCTTCTAGAACGGGTGAGACGGTTAATCCTTCTTCTGATAGTTCTTCTTCCAGCTCCTCTTCAGATACTAGGTCTTCCGGGTCCCCCAGGCGCCCGCGTAAATTAGCCAGGCTCATTGCGCATCGCTTGCACAAGAAAGATAGGAAGGCCAAAGGCACAGTTGCGGCAGTCACACAGGACCCTCCGCGTTTTACGGAAATGGTGCACTGCGCCAACACTGCGGTCACCAGGGGTTTACGTAAACGGATGAGGGAGAAGATTAAGAAGGGTAAATACGTCGACATGTTCACCCTTACGGATGACATGCGGAAGGCGTTCGATAAGGCCAAGAAGGTCGGGGGCATTGGCGAGAATGCATTTCGCAATTTTCACCAGTGGCTCCGGGGGTTTTTAGTATTCACAGCGTGCTACGCCGAGTCGAGGCCTACGGAGTATCACAACACGGTCAAGTATTTGCACCTGGTGCACGAAATGTACTTGACCTCCAAGGGTTACGCGTGGCGGGATTACGATGAGAAATTCCGTCGTAACCAAGACGGTAACCCGACACTGCCCTTGGGGTTCAAGGATGTTGAAGTTTGGTTAGAGGTCACGCAACATAATAAGCCCCTTTATGAAGCCCAGGGCGGCAAGCCGGGTTTAAGTGTCCGGCCGAGCCCGCCTATGGGGAATAAAGGAAAATGCTTCGCTTTCAACGAGGGCAAGTGTTCCCGGGGGGCTATATGCCGTTTTCGCCACTCCTGCAAGGTGTGCGGCGGGGGGCACCCGGCCAAAGATTGCCAGTCCCCTTCCGGGTCCAGGCCCTCTGATGCTGCCGAGGTGCCCGGAAGTGGAAAGTAAGGCGTTTTCCCCCATCAACGTCCCCGAATTGACTAAATGGTTGGGTATTTACCCCGACGTCACTTCGGGGTTGTTTTTGTTGGACGGTTTCCGTAGCGGTTTTAGGCTTCTCATCCCGGATTCGGTCCTCGTGGTCTCCAGGCGCAATTTAAAATCCGCACGCGATTTCCCCTCCGTAGTCGCCCGTAAGGTCCAGGCGGAAATCTCTTTGGGGCGCATGTGCGGCCCTTTCCCGTCCCCACCACTGCCCCGTCTGTGCGTCTCACCATTAGGGGTGGTCCCCAAGAAAGTTCAGGGTCAATTCCGCCTCATTCAGCATTTGTCGCACCCCCGTGGCGGCTCGGTCAACGACGCCATCCCGGAGGAAGCTTGCAGGGTGCGATATCAATCGTTTGATGAGGCCCTGCGGTTAGTCCAAAGGGCGGGTCCCTGCGCCCTCATGGCCAAGTTGGACATTGAGTCCGCTTTCCGCCTCCTGCCCATCCACCCCGATTCCCTGCGTTTCCTTGGTTTTAGGCTAGGGGGTGGGTATTATGTAGACAGGTGCTTGCCCATGGGGTGTTCCATCTCTTGTACCTACTTTGAGAAATTCAGTTCGTTTTTACATTGGTGCGTAGTGTCAGCCTCCGGTCACCCGGGGGTTGCCCACTACCTAGACGATTTTCTCTTTGTGGGTCCAAGGGAGGGGTCGGTTTGCAGTGACGTGCTGGGTTTAGCCCAGAGTTTGTTCGGTCGCCTAGGCGTGCCCGTGGCCTCGGATAAGACTGAGGGGCCCACTGTGTGTATCAGTTATTTGGGCATTTAAATCGATTCGGAAGCCGGTGCTGCCGGCTTCCGGCTGATAAGGTGCACAAGTTGCTGGGTCTCATAGAGCAGTGCCTCCTCACGCGCAGGGTCAGATTACAATGGGTCCAGTCGTTGCTTGGGTCTTTTAATTTTGCGTGCAGGATCATACCCATGGGTCGGGTTTTCTGCCGTAAGCTTGAGAGATCCTTGTCGGGGGTGCGGAAACCTCACCATACGGTTTACATTTCACGCGAGGTCAGGGAAGATTTGAGAATCTGGTCCACTTTTTTTGTTTCTTTTAACCGGGAGGTGTTGTGGCCAGCGAAGCGGTGTTCCAACGCCGCGTTACAACTTTTTACCGACGCCGCTGGGGGTTCGGCTTTGGGGCTTTTTTCAGGACAGAGTGGTGCGCCGCGCCTTGGCCTGCAGCATGGGTGACCCGAGGTTTTACTAAGAACTTGCTGCTTCTAGAGTTATTCCCCTTGATAGTGGCTGTCGAGTTGTGGGCGCCCAGCTTGTCGGATCGGAGTATTGTATTCCGCTGCGACAATCTGGGCGTCGTGCACACCGTTAATAACCAGCGCTCGTCCTCTCCTGAGGCTCTGCGCTTGTTGCGTTATCTGGTGCTTAAGTGCTTGAGGCATAACATTCATTTCACGGCTGCGCATGTCCCGGGGGTTGACAATAGAATTGCTGACGCACTATCGCGTTTTGAGTTCGATAAGTTTAGGGAGCTGGTTCCTGATGCCGCGGTTGGGGGTCTACTGGTGCCGCCCTTCCTGTGGAGAATCGTTGATTAAGGCCCTCCTCGGTGAGTGGGTCTTGCCTATGCGGGCTGGATACCGTTTGGGGTATGGCAGCCCGGTATCAGTTGGCTAGGCTTGCGCCTGGGCTAAGGAATGGGTTAAGTGTTTGTTATTGCGCGAACCCGGAAACGTGTTTTACTCGTCGGTTTTTGAACGGCTAGCGTTCAGAAATGGAGGGTGTGAAGTGAATTTTTAAATTTTCCTCCGAGGGGACCGAATTACAATTGGCATCACACACGGTTCACGGGAGTTTTTTTTGAGTTTTCTCCTTCACTCGGGTTCTTAATTGCATGTTTTAAGTTATTGTTTTTCGATATGTTATAGCGTCTGACGGTAGGAAATTTTCTTTTGCAGCTACTTTGGACTCCTCGGATCAGATTTGGCTCATTGGCCATTCTTTTATTTTTTGGGCGGAGAGGCATCCGATGGCAGGACGAACAGGCGAATTGTTTGGGGACAAGGTAGTCAGATGGTTAGGCGTTAGAGGCTTGCGTTGGATGGGTTTACTTCGCTTGCTGTTTCGCCATGAGCGGAGGTGGGGGCGGCCCGGCTGGGTTGTCATTCACCTCGGGGGGAATGATATGGGGCGGGTCAAAGGCATCGATCTCATCTTGAGTATCAAAGCGGATTTAGTGGCGTTGCGGGCATCCTGGCCCCGGGTGATAGTTGTGTGGTCTGACATGGTGCCCCGCTTCCATTGGCGGGGTGCGGTTCGTTTTTCTGCTATCGAGAAAGCGAGGAAGAAAGTTAATTCTGCGGTGTCAGTATACGTGCAGGCGATAGGAGGTTTAGTGGTTAGGCATCCGCTTTTGGTGCTGCACAATGTACAGTTTTACAGGGAAGACGGTGTTCACCTTTCCCCTGCGGGTATTGGTGTGTTTTTGGAAAGTATTTTTAGAGTGCTGTCTGGTTGAGTCTCTTCTTCTTTTGTTGGTTGGATGGAGGTCTGCGGTTTTTTGTTAAAATCCTTGTTGTGGCGGAAAGTCGCTACCAGCCAGCGGTCAAAAAGTTGCATAAGTGGTCACTGTGGGGCACCCCCTTTTGATTGAACAGCGAGTATGCCCTCCCCTTGCGGGTGGACTACGGATGTTCCCCTGCGGGTTCGTCCACGGCTCTGCTAAAGTAAGGGGGGTGAGTCCTGCGCAGTGCGGGTTATGTTAAGGAGGCGGTTGTGAGGCCCCTCCTATTTTATTGTTTATTATAGTTGACTGGTGCTGGTGAGTTGGTAGCGCCTTTTCTTGCCATCCTCCAATATTCTTAGTTTAAACGACAGGTCACCAAACAATAAATATCTGTTTGACCTTTTAAATCTAGCAGTTGGTGTCCGCGTGTTTATTTCTTAGTGATAAGCTAGCTAGTTATAAATGTTAAGTTCGTCGGAATAAAGTCATGGGTGGTTTAAGCAGGCAGAGATCCGCATAGGCTCGAAGCCACATAAACACCCGGAATTTTTCTGACATGTGTTGAGGATAGGCAGGGCTAGCCTTAGTGATTGACAGTTGTGGTCAGGTGACAGAGGGGTGCCTATTAGGGATATGTAGGAGGAGTATACACAGGGGTATATAGTCCTGGGTTTTGGCAGCCATCTTCCTCTTGCCAGTTTTCTTGGATGCCCTCCCACCCTCCCTGTAAGGTTGCTTGAGGCTCGTTTTTCGGACCTCCATTTCCATTCATAGCAGGCTTTGATAGCCAGATGGGCGGAAAGTCGCTACCAGCCAGCGGTCAAAAAGTTACATAAGTGGTCACTGTGGGGCACCCCCTTTTGATTGAACAGCGAGTATGCCCTCCCCTTGCGGGTGGACTACGGATGTTCCCCTGCGGGTTCGTCCACGGCTCTGCTAAAGTAAGGGGGGTGAGTCCTGCGCAGTGCGGGTTATGTTAAGGAGGCGGTTGTGAGGCCCCTCCTATTTTATTGTTTATTATAGTTGACTGGTGCTGGTGAGTTGGTAGCGCCTTTTCTTGCCATCCTCCAATATTCTTAGTTTAAACGACAGGTCACCAAACAATAAATATCTGTTTGACCTTTTAAATCTAGCAGTTGGTGTCCGCGTGTTTATTTCTTAGTGATAAGCTAGCTAGTTATAAATGTTAAGTTCGTCGGAATAAAGTCATGGGTGGTTTATTGGTCCAAATCACTGGAAGAAAATGACAAAATGACTGCCAAATCACTGGAAGAAAATGACAAAATGACTGGAATTATTCGTTCTAATCAATGGTACTATTGGTCCAAATCACTGGAAGAAAATGACAAAACCACTGGAATTAAATGGCAGTGATGTTGGGAATTATATCAAATGGCAGTACCACTGGACATATACGGAAGTGTCAGACAGGATGGCACTTAAAAAAATTGGCCCCAAACAGCACATGATGCAAAGAAAAAAGAAAAAGAGGTGCACTGTGGTCGCTGGACGGCTAAGCTAAGTGACACAAACACCTCAATATCACAGGAATCATTCGTTCTAATCAATGGTATTATTGGTCCAAATCACTGGAAGAAAATGACAAAATCACTGGAATTATTTGTTCTAATCAATGGTATTATTGGTCCAAATCACTGGAAGAAAATGGAATGGATGGATACTTGCAGTGACACAGAGCTGCAAGATACAGCAATGGCCTACTGTACAACTATATACTGTTAATCACCAAAATGCTGCACTCTAATACTAGAAGCTATAGAAAAGTATATATATTATTGTATATATCAGTACAGACAGAGCGGTGTAACTGTGACCCATGTGTCCTGACAAGCAGTATAGAAGCTATAGAAAAGTATATATATTACTGTATATCAGCAGTAGTACAGAGCGGTGTAACTGTGACACATGTGTGTCCTGACAAGCAGTATAGAAGTTATAGAAAAGTATATATATTACTGTATATATCAGTACAGAGCGGTGTAACTGTGACACATGTGTGTCTACTCCTGACAAGCAGTATAGAAGCTATAGAAAATTATTTAAAATTATTGTATATAATTCAGTACAGAGCGATGTAACTGTGACACGTGTGTCCTGACAAGCAGTATAGAAGCTATAGAAAATGATTTAAAATGATTGTATATAATTCAGTACAGAGCAGTGTAACTGTGACACATGTGTGTCCTGACAAGCAGTATAGAAGCTATAGAAAATGAATTAAAATGATTGTATATAATTCAGTACAGAGCGGTGTAACTGTGACCCATGTGTCCTGACAAGCAGTATAGAAGCTATAGAAAAGTGTATATAATATTACTGTATATCAGTACAGAGCTGTGTAATTGTGACACATGTGTCCTGACAAGCAGTATAGAAGCTATAGAAAAGTATATATAATATTACTGTATATCAGTACAGAGCTGTGTAATTGTGACACATGTGTCCTGACAAGCAGTATAGAAGCTATAGTAAAGTATATATAATATTACTGTATATCAGTACAGAGCGGTGTAACTGTGACACATGTGTGTCCTGACAAGCAGTATAGAAGCTATAGAAAAGTATATATATTACTGTATATCAGTACAGAGCTGTGTAACTGTGACACATGTGTCCTGACAAGCAGTATAGAAGCTATAGAAAAGTATATATAATATTACTGTATATCAGTACAGAGCGGTGTAACTGTGACACATGTGTCCTGACAAGCAGTATAGAAGCTATAGAAAAGTATATATAATATTACTGTATATCAGTACAGAGCGGTGTAACTGTGACACATGTGTGTCCTGACAAGCAGTATAGAAGCTATAGAAAAGTATATATATTACTGTATATCAGTAGTAGTACAGAGTGATGTAACTGTGACACATGTGTGTCCTGACAAGCAGTATAGAAGCTATAGAAAAGTATATATAATACTGTATATCAGTAGTAGTACAGAGCGATGTAACTGTGACACATGTGTGTCCTGACAAGCAGTATAGAAGCTATAGAAAATGATTTAAAATGATTGTATATAATTCAGTACAGAGCGGTGTAACTGTGACACATGTGTGTCCTGACAAGCAGTATAGAAGCTATAGAAAAGTATATATATTATTGTATATCAGTACAGAGCGGTGTAACTGTGACCATGTGTCCTGACAAGCAGTATAGAAGCTATAGAAAAGTATATATATTATATACTGGTGGTCCCCAGTCCCCACAATGCAGCACACTGATCAGATATTTGCAGCACACTGAGCACAGATAGGGAGTGTTTTCAGGCAGAGAACGTAGATATTTTCAGCACACTGAGCACAGATTATTTGCAGCACACTGAGCACAGATATTTTCAGCACACTGAGCACAGATTACGGAGCTTTTCAGGGAGAGAACGCTGCCACGTCCTCTCCGTTCAATCTCCAAAGCACGAGTGAAAATGGCGGCGATGCTCGGCTCCTTATATAGAATACGAATCTCGTGAGAATCCGATAGCGGGATGATGACGTTCGGGCGCGTTTTGGTTAACCGAGCAAGGCGGGAAGATCCGAGGCTGCCTCGGAACCGTGTAAAATGGGTGAAGTTCGGGGGGGGGGGGGGGTTTGGATCCCAAGGAACCGAACCCACTCATCTCTAGTATTAAGGTCTATGCCTATCATATTATGACTTTAGAGACCCTGATCTAAATGTGATAGCATTCCAGTTGAGAGAAGTGCTGGACTGCCTGTGAGCCTGCCCATTTTTTTAAAGCAGCAATTATTTGCAATGCAAAATCAGGTTTGTGGGGGCAGTGGTGGAACTAGAGAATGATGGGCCCAGGTGCAACAATATGCATTGGGCCTCTCTCCCATATTTTAAATAGAAAGTTCCAAATAATGGTGGTTTGTCTCACTGAGATGGTGTCGCCTACTCCCAATTCAAGTTCTGCCACATACAGTAGCAGATAGCCTTATACACCTTACATAACACAGTAGAGATCCTTATACACCTTACAGCACACAGTAGCCTCATCTTTGCTGCAATGTGTAGGCATGGACATATGCATCGTGGCAAGCTTCAGTGAATGCTGTGCTGCAGCTAGTCACAGCCAACGTTCGCTCCATAGAAGTCTTCATAAACAAGGGCACACTAGTTGTAAGCATGGCCACATCTGTAAAATACACAGACAGCAAAATACATATAGTACACACACACACACACACACACACACACACACACACACACACACACAGCTAAACACAAGTAGCAAAACATACAGTATATACACACAAACACATACACATAGCAAAACACATACAGTATAAACACACACACCCCCATAGCAATACACATACACACACCCACATAGCAAAACACACACACACACACACACATACACACACACACACACACACACACACACACACACACACCCATAGCAAAACACATAAACACACACCCCCATAGCTCAACACACACACACACACACACACACACACACACAAACACACACACACACACACACACAGAGAGAGGAGTGTGTAATGGAGTGTGGTTACCAGGAGCACCGCGTGTCCACACTATCTGACCCCAGGGACTCACGACCACCTCAGCTGTAGTGTCTGTAGCAGCTCCTCCTAGTAAGCATGAATGGAGCACAGGCAGCGGAGTTACAGCGGGATGCAGCCCACCTCATCACCGGAGACCAGCAGGAGCAGTCAGGACGTCTACACTCCTGGGCACCACAGCAGTACGTCATCCACGTCGGAGTCCCGATGCATGAGGCAGCGGGCGGCAGATGCAGGAAGTCACAGCAGCAGGATAGACGCCACCGGCACCGTCCACGTCCCCTGCAGATTTGAGGTCCCGGCATATTGCAGGGCAGTAGGCCACACCCTCCCCGGCTCCGCAATCTACACTGCCATTAGAGGTAGGGGAGGGAGGGGTCACCACGTCCTCCTCAGCCAGCTGACAGCCACAGATTTAATGAACGATGTCTCCCTTGCCCGATTGGCTCCTCCTTCACTTTTATAGTCCTTTCTGCAGCGGACAAGGGAGACATCATTCATTAAATTTATAGCCAAACCGAGTTCCTGGTCCTAAAGATTGAGGTTACCGAGCCGGGGGAAAGAGCATCACAGGAGGGGGAGGCGGAAGTCTGCGCATGGCGGACATGCAGGTGTATCCAGGCGCCGGGGTAACGGATGACGTGGAGGAGAGGGAGGTGAACACACTTATGCCGCATCTTATGGGTGATTGGACCAGCGGATCCGGCCCTGGATCCGCTGTCCAATCACATCTGCCCCTGTCAAAGCGGCACTTATACTAGTGCCGCTTTGATGAGTTTTTTCAATGGGCTTTTACAGCCCAGTGCTCGGCCCCGTCCCCCACTTGATTCTCATTCCCATTCCCAACAGGCGGCACTGTTATCAGTGCCTCCTAAACTCTTTTTATGTCTCACAATGAATATAATAATATAACGAAGATACTTATGGCACAGAATATGTGCAGGGCCGGTTCTTGGGATTGTGGCGCCCCGGGCAAAGTATAGGGGCGTGGCTTCAAATGGGGGCGTGGTCAGTTACGCCCCCATTTATGCCCCTGTAGCGACGCTGAAAAAAAAAATACAAAAAAGTATGCTTACCATCCCCGTTCCTGATCCAGATCGCTGCAGACCTCCTCCGCCGGCGCCGCTCTTCTTCTCTCCTTTCCTCGATCTATGGGAGAGACGTTATTACGTCTCTCCCATAGAACAGCATAGACACTAGAGGTCAATTATGACCCCAAGTGTCTGTGCCACTATGCTGTGCGATGCGCGATGACGTCATCGCGCACCGCACAACTAAGGTCCTCTCAATGAAGGTAAACTAGACGCTACGCGTCTGGTTCCCTTCAAAGCGGGGGGCACAGCTGGGCACTGCGGGGGGCACAGTGGCGGATCTTGCCCTGGTGCGGCGCCCTCCGGAAGGTGGCGCCCCGGGCAAAAGTACTGCTTGCCCGTGGCAAGAACCGCCACTGAATATGTGTCATAAGTATCCTCCTTGTATTATGTTCTCATTAATGACAGGGGAGACACTGCCTCCCCTGACTGCACGTCCCTGCTACAGACACTGCTGCCGTGACTGTCCCCCCTCCCTCCCCTTTCTCCCAGCATGCAATGGTGACAGAGACCAGATGAAGAGTGATGAGCTCACCCTTCTCACTCACTGGCGCTGGGGTGGGGATCACGTCCAGGCTTCCTTCTGTGTAAGGGCCCACGGCGCAGCGGCGGACAGTGTGTAATGAGTCAGTGTGACTGATTACACTGCTGCCGGCTGTGGGCTCCTTCACAGCACTGGGCCTTGGTGCATTGCACCGTCGCAAGTTCCGCTGCTGCGTGGGTGTGCCTAGTGTTCAGAGCACACAAAACAGCAGCAATCAATATGTGAATCTCAAGAACCGCATGTACACAACAGCTTTTACAGTACCTGAGCTGAACTTGCCAAATGGAATAGATAAATCCCAGATTTGTATATACTGTATACTGTACGCTTTCAAATCTCACTATTATAAAATCAGGTTCCATTGTATAGATAGACAGTGTCTAGATAGACAGTCAATAGGTCGACACCATATGGTCAACATGCATTAGGTCAACAGGGTCAAAAGGTCAACAGGTTCAAAAGGTTGACAGATAAAAGGTACACAGTGCTGAAGGTCGACAGATACAAAAGGTCTACATGACAATGGTCAACACACATATGGTCAATGCAAGTTTTTTAGGGTTTATCACATATTTTTCAACTTATGCATTTACTATCCATGTGGACCACTTGGGAACTGTAACCGAGTACAGCGGTAACAGAGCAAAACCTGAAGAAATGGCGAGCGCAGCAGTAGTGGAGCGAGGCACCTTGCCTGAAGCATGGTGAGCGTGACAGTAGTAGAACGAGGCACCTTGCCTGAAGCATGATGAGCGCAGCAGTAGTGGAGCGAGGCACCTTGCCTGAAGAATGATGAGCACAGCAGTAGTGGAGTGAGGCACCTTGACTGGAGCATGGCGAGCGCAGCAATATTGGAGCAAGGCACCTTGCCTGAAGCATGACGAGCGCAGCAGTAATGGAGCAAGGCACTTTGCCTGAAGCATGGCGAGCACAGCAGTAATGGAGCGAGGCACCTTGACTGGAGCATTGTGAGCGCGACATTAGTGGAGCGAGGCACCTTGCCTGAAGCATGATGAGCAAAGCAGTAGGGGAGCGAGGCACCTTGCCTGAAGCATTGTGAGCGTGACAGTAGTGGAGCGAGGCACCTTGCCTGAAGCATGATGAGCAAAGCAGTAGTGGAGCGAGGCACCTTGCCTGAAGCATGGCGAACACAGCAGTAGTGGAGGGAGGAACCTTGACTGGAGCGTGGTGAGCGTGGCAGTAGTGGAGACACCTTACCAGAAGCATGGCGAGTGCAGCAGTAGTGGATCGAGGTGCACGATGAGCATGATGAAGCATTATGAGCACGGCAGTAATGGAGCGAGGCACCTTGACTGGAGCATGGTGAGAACAGCAGTAGTGAAGCGAGGCACCTTGACTGGAGCATGGCGAGCACAGCAGTAGTGGAGCGAGACACCTTGCCTGGAGCAAGGCGAGCGCAGCAGTAGTGGAGTGAGGCACCTTGCCAGTAGCATGACGAGCATAGACCTTTTCACTAATTGTGGACATATATAATGAAACATAGAAAAGGACACCCAAAATACTTAAAAAAAACTTGTGCCAACCCTTTTTGCGTCAAACATTTACATGTCAACCTTTTGACAATGTCGTCTTTTGACAGCCTGTTGACCTTTTCTACCGTCTATCTTTTCCATGTTGACCTATAGTGTCTGTCAACATTTTGTCCCTGTCGACAGTGCCAGATTAAGGTCCTCATGGGCCTGGAGCTGAAATTTCTGAAGGGCCTATTGAGTGCCACTGCAGGGGATGTGACCAGCACAGCGGGTGTGTGGCTAATGATATGGCGGTGGGATCAGTGCTGTATATATATTTTATGTGTGTGTGTGTGTGTGTGAGTGCACATGTATGTTGCTTGTGTTTTAAAAATTATGAACCTCCCTCTCCCCTACCCCCTAACACGCAGCCTTTCCCTAACTTTCCCCCTTAGTGCCTGACCCTAATCACGCCCCCAGTGGTGCCTAAACCTAACCCCCCCCCCGCTGCCTAAACCTAATCCTCCATCCCCCGCAGATATGTATTTATGAAAATGTAAATTTATCCTGTGTTGAAAAATGATGGATAGTTAAAAACAATGTCTGGTTAATTAGGACACAGTGGTGTGTAGAGTGGTTAATAATTAAAATTAAAGGTTTTAAAAAATTGATGTATAGGATAAAAAATTTCTAATGGGAAATTGCTTATGTGATTACTAAAAAGTGAATCCTAATACCGGTATACGGAAATAGGGACAACAAACATGCAATGGACAAACAAACATAGTAACAGTAAGACACACAAAAAAAACTAAAAACACTCAATTGCCCCAATATACAAGTCTTTAGTGAGTGATGAATAGGATTCCCATTCTGTGGTGGATGCGCAAAATGCGGCTTCAGGGCCATAACTAGATGTGTGCCAATGGTGCCTTGCCCACAGCACAAATGCACTGAGAGCGCACCATCTGGCAGCACACCCACACGGCCGCTATGGCACACTTACACTTACTACCACCGGCCGCCGCTGCTATAAGGGAGTGCTGCCGCACCCTCCCTGACAGCTTCTGCTTCTCATTAAAGTATGCCGGAGTCGGACTGCCAGAATAATCAGGGGTTTTCAGCCCCTCCTCTCTGAGACCTACAGCAGCCGCCGGGGATGAGAGATCGTGGTGTCTGATCCCTGGCGGGGAGCGGGCTTTGATGTCCCTTACAACTCCCCACAAAAACAGGTAGCTGGGCTGGCGGTTTGGGGAATGGGGGGTGGGATCTGACTGCTGTGTCTGCTGTCTCTTGTGATTTTTAAGTCCCTTAAAGTGCCACCTCTTTTGGTCTATATATGTTGGTTGCCCCCCCCTCGTACTCTGCTGCCATAATGTGTAAAAAGGAGGACTCTGCTGCCGTAATGTGTAAAATGGGGGACTCTGCTGCCGTAATGTGTAATAAGGGGACTCTGCAGCCGTAATGTGTAAAAAGGCAACTCTGCCTGTCGTAATGTGTAAAACGGGGGACTCTGCTGCTGTAATGTGTAAAAAGGGGGACTCTGTCTATCGTAATGTGTAAAAAGGGGGTCTCTGCTGCCGTAATGTGTAATAAAGGGACTCTGCAGCCGTAATGTATAAAAAGGCAACTCTGCCTGTCGTAATGTGTAAAACGGGGGACTCTGCTGCTGTAATGTGTAAAAAGGGGGACTCTGTCTATCGTAATGTGTAAAAAGGGGGACTCTGCTGCCGTAATGTGTATAAAGCGTGACTCTGCTGCTGTAATGTGTAAAAAGGGGGTACTTAGCTGCTGTAATGTGTAAAAAGGAGGATTCTGCTGCCATAATGTGTAAAATGGGGGACTCTGCTGCCGTAATGTGTAATAAGGGGACTCTGCCGCCGTAATGTGTAATAAAGGGACTCTGCAGCCGTAATGTGTAAAAAGGCAACTCTGTCTGTCGTAATGTGTAAAACGGGGGACTCTGCTGCTGTAATGTGTAAAAAGGGGGACTCTGTCTATCGTAATGTGTAAAAAGGGGGACTCTGCTGCCGTAATGTGTAAAAAGCGGGACTCTGCTGCCGTAATGTGTAAAAAGGGGGATTCTGCTGCTGTAATGTGTAAAAAGGGGGAATGCTGCTGTAATGTGTAACAAGAGGACACTGCCTGCCGTAATGTGTAAAAAGCGGGACTCTGCTGCTGTAATGTGTAAAAAGGGGGTACTCAGCTGCTGTAATGTGTAAAAGGGAGGACTGCTGCTATGTGAAAAAAGGGGGTACTCTGCTGCCGTAATGTGTAAAAAGGGGGACTCTGCTGCTGTAATGTATAAAAAGGGGGATTCTGCTGCCGTAATGTGTAATAAGGGGACTCTGCTGCCGTAATGTGTAATAAAGGGACTCTGCAGCCGTAATGTGTAAAAAGGCAACTCTGCCTGTCGTAATGTGTAAAATGGGGGACTCTTCTGCTGTAATGTGTAAAAAGGGGGACTCTGTCTATCGTAATGTGTAAAAAGGGGTACTCTGCTGCTGTAATGTGTAAAAAGGGGGACTCTGCTGCTGTAATGTATAAAAAGGGGGACTCTACCTGCCATAATGTATAAAAGGGGGCTGTACCTGCCATAATGTGTGACAGAGGCTCTACCTGGTGTAATGTGTGTAAGGCCCCTATAATTTTGGCGCACGCCTACGCTGCGCACTGGCCCGCTTTTAAATATAGGTGTGGGGGGGGGGCACTAATGCTGTTTCTTGCACACAGGGCTAAAATGTCCAGTTACAGCACTGTGCGGCTTATTCCTTTTATTATTCCCAAGGGATCCTGCTGTGTGAAACTGAATATTTGTAATCCTTGCAGGGGTTATTATAATTGAATTGATAATCTCTGCACAGGTTTGGTGCAACTGCAAATAGCCCTCTTCAAGCTTCAACGGACGTAGTATGTGTCCATGCTCCCTGGGGTAATCTTTCCTAGGTACTGTAGAAATAGGCAGGTCCTACCTGATGCATGCGGGGGTATTCCCAGGGGCTTAAGGGGCCACTTAAAGTCCGTGGAGGGTCAGTGGTGGTGGTATCCACTTGTGAGGCCAGATAGTGGTGTCTGCCTCTGCCGGCAGAGCTCCCTGTGGCTGTGTTGCTGCTGTTCCCAATCCCTTCAGAAGTTCACACACAGAGTGTGCGCCGCGCGGTGGTGCTGGGGCGGTGCATCTGATATCGATGCACATCCTCTCCCACTGTCTGTGTATGCGGCGCAAGGAGGCTAGGGCTGAGAACACAGTTTATCATGCCGCGGACGCTGGTGATGAGGGAGCCGAGTGAGTGAAAGGTGAGGTGGCGTCAGGACGGATGGACTCTAGTAGGCTGCTGTATCAGGAATAAATGTTTTCCTGTCTACAGTAGCAGCAGAGCAGATACTGTGGGCCTATTTAGATGGGGGGTCTGGAGCTGCAGCTCCATCCGCCCCATTGTTAATCCGGCCCTGCCTGTCGACCATATGGGGTTGACCTAATGACTGTCTATCTAATTACTTTAGGACTTCTATACCTTACCTAGTGAAATCATATTGTACTCTACAGTACCGATATCAACAATGCAGAGTTAAATTACTGTAAACTAAATCAAATCAAATCATCAGTCCATCTTTAGAGGACTGTCTTTTTACAGCCCACTGTATGTGCCCAGTCCCCACTGGTGAATTACAAATCCATCAGCATTGTGTGTGTTCAGACCTTTTTGTGAAATTTTAGTAGCTGAAGTACTGTGTTTATGATGATTTATTGAGGATACTAAAAGAATGATATTTGTATCATAGGCTTATTTATGTGATTAAGAAGTTGAGCATACTGTAGGATTTAGAGCAGTTTCCAATCTTGATGTTACTGTAAATAACACTGGGTTAGGTCTCACTTGAAATGTATGTATTTTGTTGTGATGTTCATAGAGCTATCCCTGTGTATTCTGATAACCATCGTTTACATGAGAGCTGCAAGATTTTACTTGCAAAACATTGATATCCTTACAGAGACACAGATCATCTATACAAAGAGGTTTCGGCTAACCACAAACACAACTTGTGTGCATGTTCTATTTTGACAAGCAAATATATAGGTGTGTGTGTGTGTGTAAATATATATATATATATATATATATATATATATATATATATTTAGATAAATATATATTATATATATTTAGATAAATATACAAATATATATATATATATATATATATATATTTATTACCAGTTATTTATATAGCGCACACATATTCCGCAGCGCTTTACAGAGAATACTGTATTTTGCCCATTCACATCAGTCCCTGCCCCAGTGGAGCTTACAATATATATATATATTATATATATATATATATATACAAATAAATATATATATATATATATATATATACTGTCGCACACAAGGTTTAATATATGTTACATATTAACAACATAGTGAATGAAGTGTTTAGAAAATATTACACGTGTCTTCATCACAGAGTCTCTTCAAATGTATAATTTCAAATGGTCTGTACACCTATCTGGCCTAAACACAGATCCCTTTTATTTATTGCTGTGTTCTGGGTGTTAGTATTTGCTGTTAATGCCAGATACAGTAGGTGTACAGTCTCATTAAATACATAGATTTGCAACCTAACTTGAGTGTGATATTAAATATTGATGGAGAGATCTACAGGCAACCTCTCACAAATGAATTTAATTTGTCTATTACAGCGATCGGAATTTATGGATGAATCAATGGAAAATACTGCACATTTTGCTTCCTTGCAGTCTGTTTTTGGTATTCTGTAAGAAAAATAAAATAACAATGTTGTAGTTCAAAAACATTTTCTTTTTGTATGCTCTAATATTCATTTTACTACTAAATAGCTAACCTACAATTTAAACAGATATCCCTCCAAAAAACGTTTACACTGTGTCAAACTTTATAAATCTTAGGCCCTGCAATTTTGCAATTTTGTAAAAACTGAGACTCTGCAAAGTATTTAAGGATATCATCAGATTGTCCTTATTTTATCCTTTTTGCTAACTTTCAATCTTGGATACGTCAGGGCATGCTACCAAGCATGGGGGGTCATTCCGAGTTGTTCGCTCGCTAGCAGATTTTAGCAGCATTGCACACGCTAGGCCGCCGCCCTCTGGGAGTGTATCTTAGCTTAGCAGAATAGCGAATGAAAGATTAGCAGAATTGAGAATAGAAAATTCTTAGCAGTTTCTGAGTAGCTCCAGACCTATTCACAGATTGCGATCAGCTCAGGGCGCTTCGTTCCTGGTTTGACATCACAAACACGCCCTGCGTTCGGCCAGCCACTCCCCTGTTTCTCCAGACACTCCTGCGTTTTTCCCTGACACGCCTGCATTTTTCCGCACACTCCCAGAAAACGGGCAGTTTCCACCCAGAAACACTCACTTCCTGTCAATCACACTCCGATCACTTCAACAATTAAAATTCTTCGTTCGGACGTGAGTAAATCTACTAAGTTTTTTGCTAAAATACTTACCGCATGCGCATGCGCATTTTTGCCTTAATCGCTCCATTGCGAAAATCGGCAACGAGCGAACAACTCGGAATGACCCCCATGATCCCTTTCCTCATGATCCTGGTATCTGTAGCGAAAAAAGTTATTATGAGGCATTGAATTTCGTCAACTTCTCCCTCGCTATGTGAGGTGAAAACTAGAGATGAGCGGGTTCGGTTTCTCTGAAACCGAACCCGCACGAACTTCATGTTTTTTTCACGGGTCCGAGCAGACTCGGATCCTCCCGCCTTGCTCGGTTAACCCGAGCGCGCCCGAACGTCATCATGACGCTGTCGGATTCTCGCGAGACTCGGATTCTATATAAGGAGCCGCGCGTCGCCGCCATTTTCACACGTGCATTGAGATTGATAGGGAGAGGACGTGGCTGGCGTCCTCTCCATTAGAAATTAGATTAGAAGAGAGAGAGAGATTGTGCAGAGTCAGACAGAGTTTACCACAGTGACCAGTGCAGTTGTTGTTAGTTAACTTTTATTTATTTTAATATAATATATCCGTTCTCTGCTATATCCGTTCTCTGCCTGAAAAAAAACGATACACAGCAGCAGCCAGTCACACAGTGTGACTCAGTCTGTGTGCACTCAGCTCAGCCCAGTGTGCTGCACATCAATGTATAAAAGGCAAAGCTTATAATAATTGTGGGGGAGACTGGGGAGCACTGCAGGTTGTTATAGCAGGAGCCCCCAGGAGTACATAATATTATATTAATTTAAAATTAAACAGTGCACACTTTTGCTGCAGGAGTGCCACTGCCAGTGTGACTAGTGGTGACCAGTGCCTGACCACCAGTATAGTAGTATATTGTTGTATGTATTGTATACTATCTCTTTATCAACCAGTCTATATTAGCAGCAGACACAGTACAGTGCGGTAGTTCACGGCTGTGGCTACCTCTGTGTCGGCAGTCGGAACTCGGCAGGCAGTCCGTCCATCCATAATTGTATTACAATATATACCACCTAACCGTGGTATTTTTTTTTCTTTCTTTATACCGTCGTCATAGTGTCATACTTGTTACGAGTATACTACTATCTCTTTATCAACCAGTGTACAGTGCGGTAGTTCACGGCTGTGGCTACCTCTGTGTCGGCAGTCGGCAGGCAGTCCGTCCATCCATAATTGTATTATTATTATAATATATACCACCTAACCGTGGTTTTTTTTTCATTCTTTATACCGTCATAGTGTCATACTAGTTGTTACGAGTATACTACTATCTCTTTATCAACCAGTGTACAGTGCGGTAGTTCACGGCTGTGGCTACCTCTGTGTCGGCAGTCGGCAGGCAGTCCGTCCATCCATAATTGTATTATTATTATAATATATACCACCTAACCGTGGTTTTTTTTTCATTCTTTATACCGTCGTCATAGTGTCATACTAGTTGTTACGAGTATACTACTATCTCTTTATCAACCAGTGTACAGTGCGGTAGTTCACGGCTGTGGCTACCTCTGTGTCGGAACTCGGCAGGCAGTCCGTCCATCCATAATTGTATTATATACCACCTAACCGTGGTTTTTTTATACCACCTAACCGTGGCAGTCCGTCCATAATTGTATACTAGTATCCAATCCATCCATCTCCATTGTTTACCTGAGGTGCCTTTTAGTTCTGCCTATAAAATATGGAGAACAAAAAAGTTGAGGTTCCAAAATTAGGGAAAGATCAAGATCCACTTCCACCTCGTGCTGAAGCTGCTGCCACTAGTCATGGCCGAGACGATGAAATGCCAGCAACGTCGTCTGCCAAGGCCGATGCCCAATGTCATAGTACAGAGCATGTCAAATCCAAAACACCAAATATCAGAAAAAAAAGGACTCCAAAACCTAAAATAAAATTGTCGGAGGAGAAGCGTAAACTTGCCAATATGCCATTTACCACACGGAGTGGCAAGGAACGGCTGAGGCCCTGGCCTATGTTCATGGCTAGTGGTTCAGCTTCACATGAGGATGGAAGCACTCAGCCTCTCGCTAGAAAAATGAAAAGACTCAAGCTGGCAAAAGCAGCACAGCAAAGAACTGTGCATTCTTCGAAATCCCAAATCCGAATTCCGAGCCCACCCGCTGGCGGTGATGCAGGGCAGTCTGGAGCGACTGCTGATGCTGACATCTGGTCCGGACTGAAGGACCTGACAACCATTACGGACATGTCGTCTACTGTCACTGCATATGATTCTCTCACCATTGATAGAATGGTGGAGGATTATATGAGTGACCGCATCCAAGTAGGCACGTCACACAGTCCGTACTTATACTGGCAGGAAAAAGAGGCAATTTGGAGGCCCTTGCACAAACTGGCTTTATTCTACCTAAGTTGCCCTCCCACAAGTGTGTACTCCGAAAGAGTGTTTAGTGCCGCCGCTCACCTTGTCAGCAATCGGCGTACGAGGTTACATCCAGAAAATGTGGAGAAGATGATGTTCATTAAAATGAATTATAATCAATTCCTCCGCGGAGACATTGACCAGCAGCAATTGCCTCCACAAAGTACACAGGGAGCTGACATGGTGGATTCCAGTGGGGACGAATTGATAATCTGTGAGGAGGGGGATGTACACGGTGATATATCGGAGGATGATGATGAGGTGGACATCTTGCCTCTGTAGAGCCAGTTTGTGCAAGGAGAGATTAATTGCTTCTTTTTTGGTGGGGGTCCAAACCAACCCGTCATTTCAGTCACAGTCGTGTGGCAGACCCTGTCACTGAAATGATGGGTTGGTTAAAGTGTGCATGTCCTGTTTTGTTTATACAACATAAGGGTGGGTGGGAAGGGCCCAAGGACAATTCCATCTTGCACCTCTTTTTTCTTTTATTTTTCTTTGCGTCATGTGCTGTTTGGGGAGGGTTTTTTGGAAGGGACATCCTGCGTGACACTGCAGTGCCACTCCTAGATGGGCCCGGTGTTTGTGTCGGCCACTAGGGTCGCTTATCTTTCTCACACAGTCAGCTACCTCATTGCGCCTCTTTTTTTCTTTGCGTCATGTGCTGTTTGGGGAGGGTTTTTTGGAAGGGACATCCTGCGTGACACTGCAGTGCCACTCCTAGATGGGCCCGGTGTTTGTGTCGGCCACTAGGGTCGCTAATCTTACTCACACAGCTACCTCATTGCGCCTCTTTTTTTCTTTGCGTCATGTGCTGTTTGGGGAGGGTTTTTTGGAAGGGACATCCTGCGTGACACTGCAGTGCCACTCCTAGATGGGCCCGGTGTTTGTGTCGGCCACTAGGGTCGCTAATCTTACTCACACAGCTACCTCATTGCGCCTCTTTTTTTCTTTGCGTCATGTGCTGTTTGGGGAGGGTTTTTTGGAAGGGACATCCTGCGTGACACTGCAGTGCCACTCCTAGATGGGCCCGGTGTTTGTGTCGATCACTAGGGTCGCTGAGCTTAGTCATCCAGCGACCTCGGTGCAAATTTTAGGACTAAAAATAATATTGTGAGGTGTAAGGTGTTCAGAATAGACTGAAAATGAGTGTTAATTATGGTTATTGAGGTTAATCATACTATGGGATCAAAATGACCCCCAAATTCAATGTTTTAAGATGTTTTTTAGGGTTTTTTGAAAAAACCACCCGAATCCAAAACACACCCGAATCCGACAAAAAAAATTCGGTGAGGTTTTGCCAAAACGCGGTCGAACCCAAAACACGGCCGCGGAACCGAACCCAAAACCAAAACACAAAACCCGAAAAATTTCAGGCGCTCATCTCTAGTGAAAACCCTACTTCTCAGGATTCTCTATTTCAATAGAGAATCAACCATTCCTGATCTAGAAAAAGGTGTTGTCCACTTTTATCGAAAATGGGGTATATATATTGACACACTTGATGAGGTGACTCGTTCCAAAATTTTCAAGCTTTATGAAAACACTGACTGGTGGCACTACAAACGGTTGACAGATCTTATCTAACCAAAATATTCTTTCTGGTCATCTTATATGATACTTTGTCCCCCTATTCTCTTGACTCCTGCCCCTCCTCTATTCAATCTTAAGGTATCCATACAAATTACTACACCCCCTTCTCGACTTGAATTATAGCCTCAATGCTGAGTCTGTCTTTTGATATTAACACCCCCCCCCCCCCCCCTCACCCTATATCCCGGTTAGATTGTATGCTGAGTTTTTATGAGAAAGAAATATATTTGATAATGGAGTTCTATATATACACCAGAGAAGACAGCCACAATTTTCGTTCGTTGAATCTTTTATGTTTGTCATTTATTTTATATACAAACATGATATATTTTGCTATGTCATTTTTTAACTTAATGTCATGTTCATGATAGAGATGAGCGCCTGAAATTTTTCGGGTTTTGTGTTTTGGTTTTGGGTTCGGTTCCGCGGCCGTGTTTTGGGTTCGACCGCGTTTTGGCAAAACCTCACCGAATTTTTTTTGTCGGATTCGGGTGTGTTTTGGATTCGGGTGTTTTTTTCAAAAAACCCTAAAAAACAGCTTAAATCATAGAATTTGGGGGTAATTTTGATCCCAAAGTATTATTAACCTCAAAAAACATAATTTACACTCATTTTCAGCCTATTCTGAACACATCACACCTCACAATATTATTTTTAGTCCTAAAATTTGCACCGAGGTCGCTGTGTGAGTAAGATAAGCGACCCTAGTGGCCGACACAAACACCGGGCCCATCTAGGAGTGGCACTGCAGTGTCACGCAGGATGTCCCTTCCAAAAAACCCTCCCCAAACAGCACATGACGCAAAGAAAAAAAGAGGCGCAATGAGGTAGCTGACTGTGTGAGAAAGATAAGCGACCCTAGTGGCCGACACAAACACCGGGCCCATCTAGGAGTGGCACTGCAGTGTCACGCAGGATGTCCCTTCCAAAAAACCCTCCCCAATCAGCACATGATGCAAAGAAAAAGAAAAGAAAAAAGAGGTGCAAGATGGAATTATCCTTGGGCCCTCCCACCCACCCTTATGTTGTATAAACAAAACAGTACATGCACACTTTAACCAACCCATCATTTCAGTGACAGGGTCTGCCACACGACTGTGACTGATATGACGGGTTGGTTTGGACCCCCCCCAAAAAAGAAGCAATTAATCTCTCCTTGCACAAACTGGCTCTACAGAGGCAAGATGTCCACCTCATCTTCACCCTCCGATATATCACCGTGTACATCCCCCTCCTCACAGATTATCAATTCGTCCCCACTGGAATCCACCATCTCAGCTCCCTGTGTACTTTGTGGAGGCAATTGCTGCTGGTCAATGTCTCCGCGGAGGAATTGATTATAATTCATTTTAATGAACATCATCTTCTCCACATTTTCTGGATGTAACCTCGTACGCCGATTGCTGACAAGGTGAGCGGCGGCACTAAACACTCTTTCGGAGTACACACTTGTGGGAGGGCAACTTAGGTAGAATAAAGCCAGTTTGTGCAAGGGCCTCCAAATTGCCTCTTTTTCCTGCCAGTATAAGTACGGACTGTGTGACGTGCCTACTTGGATGCGGTCACTCATATAATCCTCCACCATTCTATCAATGTTGAGAGAATCATATGCAGTGACAGTAGACGACATGTCCGTAATCGTTGTCAGGTCCTTCAGTCCGGACCAGATGTCAGCATCAGCAGTCGCTCCAGACTGCCCTGCATCACCGCCAGCGGGTGGGCTCGGAATTCTGAGCCTTTTCCTCGCACCCCCAGTTGCGGGAGAATGTGAAGGAGGAGATGTTGACAGGTCGCGTTCCGCTTGACTTGACAATTTTGTCACCAGCAGGTCTTTCAACCCCAGCAGACCTGTGTCTGCCGGAAAGAGAGATCCAAGGTAGGCTTTAAATCTAGGATCGAGCACGGTGGCCAAAATGTAGTGCTCTGATTTCAACAGATTGACCACCCGTGAATCCTTGTTAAGCGAATTAAGGGCTGCATCCACAAGTCCCACATGCCTAGCGGAATCGCTCCGTGTTAGCTCCTTCTTCAATGCCTCCAGCTTCTTCTGCAAAAGCCTGATGAGGGGAATGACCTGACTCAGGCTGGCAGTGTCTGAACTGACTTCACGTGTGGCAAGTTCAAAGGGCATCAGAACCTTGCACAACGTTGAAATCATTCTCCACTGCACTTGAGACAGGTGCATTCCACCTACTATATCGTGCTCAATTGTATAGGCTTGAATGGCCTTTTGCTGCTCCTCCAACCTCTGAAGCATATAGAGGGTTGAATTCCACCTCGTTACCACTTCTTGCTTCAGATGATGGCAGGGCAGGTTCAGTAGTTTTTGGTGGTGCTCCAGTCTTCTGTACGTGGTGCCTGTACGCCGAAAGTGTCCCGCAATTTTTCTGGCCACCGACAGCATCTCTTGCACGCCCCTGTCGTTTTTTAAAAAATTCTGCACCACCAAATTCAAGGTATGTGCAAAACATGGGACGTGCTGGAATTTGCCCATATTTAATGCACACACAATATTGCTGGCGTTGTCCGATGCCACAAATCCACAGGAGAGTCCAATTGGGGTAAGCCATTCCGCGATGATCTTCCTCAGTTGCCGTAAGAGGTTTTCAGCTGTGTGCGTATTCTGGAAAGCGGTGATACAAAGCGTAGCCTGCCTAGGAAAGAGTTGGCGTTTGCGAGATGCTGCTACTGGTGCCGCCGCTGCTGTTCTTGCGGCGGGAGTCCATACATCTACCCAGTGGGCTGTCACAGTCATATAGTCCTGACCCTGCCCTGCTCCACTTGTCCACATGTCCGTGGTTAAGTGGACATTGGGTACAACTGCATTTTTTAGGACACTGGTGAGTCTTTTTCTGACGTCCGTGTACATTCTCGGTATCGCCTGCCTAGAGAAGTGGAACCTAGATGGTATTTGGTAACGGGGGCACACTGCCTCAATAAATTGTCTAGTTCCCTGTGAACTAACGGCGGATACCGGACGCACGTCTAACACCAACATAGTTGTCAAGGACTCAGTTATCCGCTTTGCAGTAGGATGACTGCTGTGATATTTCATCTTCCTCGCAAAGGACTGTTGAACAGTCAATTGCTTACTGGAAGTAGTACAAGTGGGCTTACGACTTCCCCTCTGGGATGACCATCGACTCCCAGCGGCAACAACAGCAGCGCCAGCAGCAGTAGGCGTTACACGCAAGGATGCATCGGAGGAATCACAGGCAGGAGAGGACTCGTCAGACTTGCCAGTGACATGGCCTGCAGGACTATTGGCATTCCTGGGGAAGGAGGAAATTGACACTGAGGGAGTTGGTGGGGTGGTTTGCGTGAGCTTGGTTACAAGAGGAAGGGATTTACTGGTCAGTGGACTGCTTCCGCTGTCACCCAAAGTTTTTGAACTTGTCACTGACTTATTATGAATGCGCTGCAGGTGACGTATAAGGGAGGATGTTCCGAGGTGGTTAACGTCCTTACCCCTACTTATTACAGCTTGACAAAGGGAACACACGGCTTGACACCTGTTGTCCGCATTTCTGGTGAAATACCTCCACACCGAAGAGCTGATTTTTTTGGTATTTTCACCTGGCATGTCAACGGCCATATTCCTCCCACGGACAACAGGTGTCTCCCCGGGTGCCTGACTTAAACAAACCACCTCACCATCAGAATCCTCCTGGTCAATTTCCTCCCCAGCGCCAGCAACACCCATATCCTCCTCATCCTGGTGTACTTCAACACTGACATCTTCAATCTGACTATCAGGAACTGGACTGCGGGTGCTCCTTCCAGCACTTGCAGGGGGCATGCAAATAGTGGAAGGCGCATGCTCTTCACGTCCAGTGTTGGGAAGGTCAGGCATCGCAAACGACACAATTGGACTCTCCTTGTGGATTTGGGATTTCAAAGAACGCACAGTTCTTTGCGGTGCTTTTGCCAGCTTGAGTCTTTTCAGTTTTCTAGCGAGAGGCTGAGTGCTTCCATCCTCATGTGAAGCTGAACCACTAGCCATGAACATAGGCCAGGGCCTCAGCCGTTCCTTGCCACTCCGTGTGGTAAATGGCATATTGGCAAGTTTACGCTTCTCCTCCGACAATTTTATTTTAGGTTTTGGAGTCCTTTTTTTTCTGATATTTGGTGTTTTGGATTTGACATGCTCTGTACTATGACATTGGGCATCGGCCTTGGCAGACGACGTTGCTGGCATTTCATCGTCTCGGCCATGACTAGTGGCAGCAGCTTCAGCACGAGGTGGAAGTGGATCTTGATCTTTCCCTAATTTTGGAACCTCAACTTTTTTGTTCTCCATATTTTATAGGCAGAACTAAAAGGCACCTCAGGTAAACAATGGAGATGGATGGATTGGATACTAGTATACAATTATGGACGGACTGCCACGGTTAGGTGGTATAAAAAAACCACGGTTAGGTGGTATATATTATAATAATAATATAATTATGGATGGACGGACTGCCTGCCGACTGCCGACACAGAGGTAGCCACAGCCGTGAACTACCGCACTGTACACTGGTTGATAAAGAGATAGTAGTATACTCGTAACAACTAGTATGACACTATGACGACGGTATAAAGAATGAAAAAAAAACCACGGTTAGGTGGTATATATTATAATAATAATACAATTATGGATGGACGGACTGCCTGCCGAGTGCCGACACAGAGGTAGCCACAGCCGTGAACTACCGCACTGTACACTGGTTGATAAAGAGATAGTAGTATACTCGTAACAACTAGTATGACACTATGACGGTATAAAGAATGAAAAAAAAACCACGGTTAGGTGGTATATATTATAATAATAATACAATTATGGATGGACGGACTGCCTGCCGACTGCCGACACAGAGGTAGCCACAGCCGTGAACTACCGCACTGTACACTGGTTGATAAAGAGATAGTAGTATACTCGTAACAACTAGTATGACACTATGACGACGGTATAAAGAAAGAAAAAAAAATACCACAGTTAGGTGGTATATATTATAATAATAATACAATTATGGATGGACGGACTGCCTGCCGAGTGCCGACACAGAGGTAGCCACAGCCGTGAACTACCGCACTGTACACTGGTTGATAAAGAGATAGTAGTATACTCGTAACAACTAGTATGACACTATGACGACGGTATAAAGAAAGAAAAAAAAATACCACGGTTAGGTGGTATATATTATAATAATAATACAATTATGGATGGACGGACTGCCTGCCGAGTGCCGACACAGAGGTAGCCACAGCCGTGAACTACCGCACTGTACACTGGTTGATAAAGAGATAGTAGTATACTCGTAACAACTAGTATGACACTATGACGGTATAAAGAATGAAAAAAAACCCACGGTTAGGTGGTATATATTATAATAATAATACAATTATGGATGGACGGACTGCCTGCCGACTGCCGACACAGAGGTAGCCACAGCCGTGAACTACCGCACTGTACACTGGTTGATAAAGAGATAGTAGTATACTCGTAACAACTAGTATGACACTATGACGACGGTATAAAGAATGAAAAAAAAACCACGGTTAGGTGGTATATATTATAATAATAATACAATTATGGATGGACGGACTGCCTGCCGACTGCCGACACAGAGGTAGCCACAGCCGTGAACTACCGCACTGTACACTGGTTGATAAAGAGATAGTAGTATACTCGTAACAACTAGTATGACACTATGACGACGGTATAAAGAAAGAAAAAAAAATACCACAGTTAGGTGGTATATATTATAATAATAATACAATTATGGATGGACGGACTGCCTGCCGACTGCCGACACAGAGGTAGCCACAGCCGTGAACTACCGCACTGTACACTGGTTGATAAAGAGATAGTAGTATACTCGTAACAACTAGTATGACACTATGACGACGGTATAAAGAAAGAAAAAAAAATACCACGGTTAGGTGGTATATATTGTAATACAATTATGGATGGACGGACTGCCTGCCGAGTTCCGACTGCCGACACAGAGGTAGCCACAGCCGTGAACTACCGCACTGTACTGTGTCTGCTGCTAATATAGACTGGTTGATAAAGAGATAGTATACAATACATACAACAATATACTACTATACTGGTGGTCAGGCACTGGTCACCACTAGTCACACTGGCAGTGGCACTCCTGCAGCAAAAGTGTGCACTGTTTAATTTTAAATTAATATAATATTATGTACTCCTGGGGGCTCCTGCTATAACAACCTGCAGTGCTCCCCAGTCTCCCCCACAATTATTATAAGCTTTGCCTTTTATACATTGATGTGCAGCACACTGGGCTGAGCTGAGTGCACACAGACTGAGTCACACTGTGTGACTGGCTGCTGCTGTGTATCGTTTTTTTTCAGGCAGAGAACGGATATAGCAGAGAACGGATATATTATATTAAAATAAATAAAAGTTAACTAACAACAACTGCACTGTTCACTGTGGTAAACTCTGTCTGACTCTGCACAATCTCTCTCTCTCTTCTAATCTAATTTCTAATGGAGAGGACGCCAGCCACGTCCTCTCCCTATCAATCTCAATGCACGTGTGAAAATGGCGGCGACGCGCGGCTCCTTATATAGAATCCGAGTCTCGCGAGAATCCGACAGCGTCATGATGACGTTCGGGCGCGCTCGGGTTAACCGAGCAAGGCGGGAGGATCCGAGTCTGCTCGGACCCGTAAAAAAAAACATGAAGTTCGTGCGGGTTCGGTTTCAGAGAAACCGAACCCGCTCATCTCTAGTTCATGAACACTATCATCTCATTACACTCAGTGTTATGTCTGGTTGTCTGATATTTAGACAGACTTATGTGATGACTATGTGCGATGTACACCGATGGCTTCTTCTCTGATTTAACTGTCTCTCTCTTTTTCTGTCATGATTATTATTATTGTTTTCCTGAAAGAAAACCCAATAAAGATATGTTATTAAAAGAAAAAAAAATGTGGTGGATGAAGAGGATATTTTTTTACTTATCTTCTCTCTTCCCTGACCTTCTTCCTCTAGTATTCACCTACAACATAGAAACAAGATTCCGTATTTGCCCTGTTCTTTTACCTAACAGGTTAGTAACAATGTGGAATTCCACCCTGACTGATGTGAATGGCCAAATATTTTTTGTAAAACACTGTTGAATATGTGTGCACTAAGGGTCTAATTCAGACCTGATCATAGATGTGCTAAATTTAGCACATCCACGATCAGTCACACAGACATGCAGGGGAGACGCCCAGCACAGGACTAGTCCGCCCCGCATGTCAGGCCCGACTTCCCCCCATCCCCGCATAAGTAAAAAAGCATCGCACAATAGCGATGCTTTTGTACTTGAAGAGTAGCTCCCTACCAGCTGTGTGCTGGCAGGGAGCTACTTGTCACTGTGAGGGTCGCAGCAGCTGCGTGTGACATCACGCAGCTACCACGGCCCAACCCCCGCATGGTCCAGGCACGCCTGCATGGCCCTGACCATGCCCCCTAAACGGCGACCATATGCCACCCCCTTCCAATCCAATGTCAATCAGGCAGAGGCGATCGCAGGGCTGAGATGGCCATCGGCTGTCTGGCATGCGCTGGCATACTGTGGCGCCGGCGCATGCACAGTTCAGACCTGATCGGGGTCTTCGTCAGGGGGTCTTCATGAAAACCCCATTCGGTCGATATGCATATGAGAACCAGTTCCTGCATGCAAGCAGAAATATCACCTAACAGAGCTGTATTCAAACAATACCCCAGGCTCCACCAAAAACACAGGTGTGCAAGCAGAGACTACGGAGCCGCAACAGCCGCGAACACATGACCAGAAGCCTGCACTCGGAAGTCACCAGGAAACAGCAACAGCTGGAGGAGACGTGAGGAGGACAGAAGCGGGCCGATGCTGGGATACCCTAGCAGAGGGACAGGCAAAACTTCGTAAAGAGAGGTGATAGGCCCGGCGGGCAGTCCTATATAGGCCTTGAAGCTGTTGACTCTCCCTACCCCCCTAAGAACAGACTCCCAGGGGTTCTCAGGATCAGTAGGGCGCTTGGAACAGAACGTCATCCTGATCCTGCCCAGACCTTGGTGACGACAGTGTGTCCAGAGTCCTCTGCTAACAGTGCCCCCGCTCGGAATAACATAGGGGTGCCTCGCAACACCATTGGATACATCTATCATCTTCACCTGGCTTCTGTGTACATCCCCCCTCCCCCACACCATCAGTGTGCTGGACCCACAGAGACTGTAAAAAGTTTTTGGGACTAAACTTGGAGCTCCTTTAATGATACAACAAACTTCACGCACAGAGTGGTGGGACGCCACCCTCTAGTGTACATAAGACTATTTAAATTCCATTCCACAAGGTTACTATAAGTACCAACAATGTACCCCTTCTTCAATTCCTATTTCTTTACTCACTTTTTCCTTCACATTTTTGTTTTTGTTTTGTTTTTCCATATTAACTTACACTCATTGTATATGTATTGTACATCATCTCCATCTATAGCCAAAAGATGTGGTGATTAACATGTGTTGTTTTTCCTAAAGCCAACTGTGATTGTTGCTTTGTACATTATGATATTAATTGCATTTTCATTCCAGAACATATTAAGTAAATAATTTTTCCTTTTATAAGTCTTTCCAAGTACACTCATTCATTCACTTATCTTCAGGCACAGTTTCTAATCTTTCTACAGTTAAGGGGAGTACTCACGGAGCGATCGCTGCTTAAAATCTAAGCAATCTGACTAGATTGCTTAGATTTTAAGCCTGATCGCTCCGTGTGTACCCTCTACAGAGATAGCAATGCGCAGCCCCGCGCATCGCTATCACTGGTGCTAGATTGGCCTGCCGTGCAGGGCCAATCTAGCGGGTCGCTCATTTCACCAGCTGGGTGAAATAAGCGCCCCCCCCCCCCCCCCCCGTCTCCCCCCGCACGCTCAGCACACATCAGGGAGGTACTCAGGGTAGCCTCCTCTTTGCAATCTTGCTCCCCACAACAATGGGGGTCATTCCGATCTGATCGCACGCTAGTTTTTTTTGCTGCGGTGTGATCAGGTCAAAACTGCGCATGCGTATGCACTACAATGCGCAGGCACGTTGTACGGGTCCAAAGCGGATCATTGCTGAGCGATGGATTTAACGAAGAATCCATTCGCAAAGCTGATCGCAAGGAGATTGACAGCAAGAGGGCATTTGTGGGTGGCAACTGACCGTTTTCTGGGAGTGTTTTGAAAAACATAGGTGTGTCCAAGCGTTCGTAGGGCGGGTATCTGACGTCAATTCCGGACACGAACAGGCTGAAGTGATCGTAGCGGCTGAGTAAGTTCAGACCTACTCAGAAACTGCACAAAACTTTGTACCGCTCAGCTGCACAAGCGTTTGCACACTTGCAAAGCTAAAATACACTCCCCCATAGGCGGGGACTATCTGATCGCTGCGCTGTAAAAATTAGCTAGCGAGAGATCAACTCGGAATGACCCCCAATATACCCATATTTGTGAGCGCGAAGTGAAACATTCCAGTCATATAAAGCATTATAGAGCTAAATATTCAATCAATTGAGCTGTAAAGTAGAATGTATACAAAGTACACTTGAGATGATATCTTTAAAGATTTTCCTGCAATTTTCTGTTATGTGATGAAAATATTTTGGAAACATTGGAGTATTTTTGCATATTTAAAGGGACTGTCTGATTGTTTACCAATTATGGAACCGATTCCCTAGTTTAACTGAAGAAATATTCAATGTCTAAATAGCCATGATCATATTTTTATGCTGTTACCAGTGCCGTAACAACACATTTTAGCGCTGTGTGTAAGAAACAGCATCAGCGCCCCCCCCCCATACAAAACAGGGCCAGTGTGCACCGTGGGCGTGCGTCAAAATTACAGGGGCACGGCTTCATGGGGAAGAGGCATGGACATAAAATAATACAAATTCATATTACGCTGTACAGCAGTCTCAATTATTCAAATTACGCCACACAGTAGCGCCACTTGCACACATTACACCTGGTAGAACCTCTATCACACATTACGGCAGGTAGAGCCCCTATCACACATTACGGCAGGTAGAGTCCCCCTTTTTACACATCAGGCTGCCAGAGACCCCTTTTTACACATCAGGCTGGCAGAGACCCACTTTTTACGCATCAGGCTGGCAGAGACCCCTTTTTTACGCAACAGGCTGGCAGAGATCCCCGTTTTACACATCAGGCTGGCAGAGGACCCCTTTTAACACATCAGGCTGGCAGAGATCCCTTTTTACACATCAAGCTGGCACAGACCCCCTTTTTACACATCAGGCTGGCACAGACCCCCTTTTTACGCATCAGGCTGGCAGAGACCCCCTCTTTACGCATCAGGCTGGCAGAGACCCCCTTTGTACACATTACACTGGCAGAGACCCCTTTTTACACATTACTCTGGCACAGACTCCTTTTTACGCATCAGGCTGGCAGAGACCCCCTTTTTACGCATTACGCTGGCAGAGACCCCTTTTTACACATTACGCTGGCAGAGTCCATTTTTAGACATTACGCTAGCAGAGTCCCTTTTTTACACATTACTCTGGCAGAGACCTCTTTTTACACTATACACTGGCAGAGACCTTTTTTAGACATTACGCTGGCAGAGGCCCCTTTTTAGACATTACACTGGCAGAGACCACTTTTTAGACATTACGCTGGCAGAGTCCATTTTTTACACATTACTCTGGCAGAGACCTTTTTTTACACTATACGCTGGCAGAGACCCCTTTTTAGACATTACGCTGGCAGAGACCCCTTTTTACAAAGAGAGAGTGGGGGTGAGGAAGAGAGAGAAAGAGAGGGGGGGAAGAATATGAAAGAGACAGGGTGAAGGATCTGAGAGAGCGAGAGAGAGAGAGAGAGAGAGAGAAAGAGAAAAACATCCACACTCAACAGGGGGAGGGGGGTCAGCACTCTCTCTCCAGTGCTGAGGCTGGCCAAGTGCTGTGCTGCTCCTGACTGCGTGGGTGGCAGCCGACAGTGGCGGGGGCTCAGGTGGACTGCAGACCTGGGCCTGGCTGGTGCTTGTGGGCGGGTAGGCGGGAGGCCGCGTGTATAACACCATGTGCCGTTGTTCCCACCACGAGTCCGCTCCTAGAATGCCGTGCACTATAACCTAGAGCCCGCACCGGCATTTGGGGAAGGTGGTGTGGGGGGAGACATCACTGAACCGGAGAGGTACATTTGACGTGGAACTGGGAGTGTCGAGTGGGAGGCGGGGCTGCACGGGCAGACTAGGGGGGAGCTGTCCATCGCCAGCAATGCGCTCCTTCCACGAGTGCGCTGTGTGCAAGGCAAACTTAGCACACAGCTAGTTACGAGTCTGACTGTTACATAAGTAGTCCTACAGTATAATCAGTTAGGAAACTAAATAAACTGCTCATCATATTTCCTATCCTACAGACGTGTCCTCATACAATGGCCCTCATTCCGAGTTGTTCGCTCGCTAGCTGCTTTTAGCAGCATTGCACACGCTAAGCCGCCGCCCTCTGGGAGTGTATCTTAGCTTAGCAGAATTGCGAACGAAAGATTCGCAAAATTGCGAATAGAAATTTCTTAGCAGTTTCTGAGTAGCTCGACACTTACTCTGCCACTGCGATCAGTTCAGTCAGTTTCGTTCCTGGTTTGACGTCACAAACACACCCAGCGTTCGCCCAGACACTCCCCCGTTTCTCCAGCCACTCCCGCGTTTTTCCCAGAAACGGCAGCGTTTTTCCACACACTCCCATAAAAGGGCCAGTTTCCGCCCAGAAACACCCACTTCCTGTCAATCACACTCCGATCACCAGAACGAAGAAAAATCCTTGTAATGCCGTGAGTAAAATACCTAACTTTTGAGTAAAATAACTAAGCGCATGCGCTCTGCAAACATTGCGCATGCGCAGTAAGCGACTAATCACAATATTGTGAAATTCGGCAACGAGCGAACAACTCGGAATGAGGGCCATTGTCCCTTCAGTTGCACCAAACAGCCTCTCTCAGCGTGCAAGGTCCCAGGCGACTTGGCTGTGCTGAATGTCTTTCTTGAGCAAAATGTGCATTTTATTTGTGTAAATAAAATAACTGGAAGCAGCCCCCCCCCCCTCCGCGCACACGCACGCAGAAATAAAAAATATATATAATAAAATAAATAACAAATAAATAAATAAAATATAATTAAATAAACAGAAAAAAAAGAAAAGGAATAAAAAATTTCAATACAAAGAGCACCGTTGTGACACAGCCCATAATTGAGATGCCACACATTACAGTGATGATGCTTTGTAGCCACAGTACATAATGCCTCTACAGCCATAATACCCACTTGCAGCCACATTATGCCCCCTGCCCGCTAGCCACATTATGCGAACCCTAGCCACCTCATTCCCATCCCATGGACCATCATGTTCTCTCCAGCTACAGTAGAAGTGTTCCACAGTAGAAGTATACCATGTTAGTATGGTATGCAAACTCATTTCCCGTTATACACTCACCAAGGCTTCCTGTAGTATGCCTGTGTTCTCCATTGGCTGCTGGTCTGAGCAGCTCCCCAAAAGGTCCCAAAAGGTCCCAAAGGTCCCGCAGTCCTCACTCATCTGGGGGGCAGAGCCGGAGGCATATTTTTGCAATTAAGCTGTGGCAGTGCTACTGTAGCACTGATCTACTCTGCCTCCGTTGTGATCCAATTGGTAGAAACTTTCCAGCCGCGGGCTCTGTATGGGCCGGTGTTCTGTCTGACCATGGTGATCTGCGTGCAGGGATGGAGGGACGTGGTGTGAGCAGAGCGGGAGCTGACTAGGATAGTACTTGATGCTGCTGCCACTGAGAGAGAGTGAAGTGGACCGGGGGTACGTAGTGTGCAGAGCGGGAGCTGACGGGGGTAGTGCCTGATGCCGCTGCCACTGAGAGAGAGTGAAGTGGACCGGGGGTACGTAGTGTGCAGAGCGGGAGCTGACGGGGATAGTGCCTGATGCCGCTGCGCTGCCACTGAGAGAGAGTGAAGTGGACCGGGCGTACTTAGTGTGCAGAGCGGGAGCCGATGGGGATAGTGCTTGATGCCGCTGCCACTGAGAGAGAGTGAAGCAGGGTCCACTTCACTCTCTCTCAGTGGAAGCGGCATCAGGCACTATCCCCGTCAGCTCCCGCTCTGCACACTAAGTACGCCCGGTCCACTTCACTCTCTCTCAGTGGCAGCGCAGCGGCATCAGGCACTATCCCCGTCAGCTCCCGCTCTGCACACAACGTACCCCCGGTCCACTTCACTCTCTCTCAGTGGCAGCGGCATCAGGCACTACCCCTGTCAGCTCCCGCTCTGCACACTACGTACCCCCGGTCCTCTTCACTCTCTCTCAGTGGCAGCGCAGCGGCATCAGGCACTATCCCCGTCAGCTCCCGCTCTGCACACTACGTACCCCCGGTCCACTTCACTCTCTCTCAGTGGCAGCGGCATCAGGCACTACCCCCGTCAGCTCCCGCTCTGCACACTACGTACCCCCGGTCCTCTTCACTCTCTCTCAGTGGCAGCGCAGCGGCATCAGGCACTATCCCCGTCAGCTCCCGCTCTGCACACTACGTACCCCCGGTCCACTTCACTCTCTCTCAGTGGCAGCGGCATCAGGCACTATCCCCGTCAGCTCCCGCTCTGCTCACACCAGGTCCCCCCATCCCTGCACGCAGATCACTATGGTCAGATTAGCTGTCTCCTTTCCGTACAAGGCAGGCTGTGAGGGGGGGGGGGGAGCGTTACCTTGCAAGACGGCTGGTGGACGCAGCTACCGGTGCCCAGTGTCAGGCAGTGAGCTCGGCGCCCCCTCAACTCCGGCGCCCGGGGCACGTGACTCCTTAGCCCCCCCCCCCTAGTTACGGCCCTGCTAGAAGTGGCAAAGCTACTATACTAGACGATGCTGAAGTTAGCTTCTTATTCGGCCAGCTTCTTATTCGCTTCTTATTCAAGCTCTAGCTTCTTATTCACTTCTTATTCGAACTCCAGCTTCTTATTCAGATCATTCAGTTTTGCAAGGGTTAATGAGTCTTTGGTAACAAATTTGACACCTGAAATCAACAGAGTAGGTTCCCTTACATGTGACCCACTTGTATTTTGCCTGGCCCAACGCTGTTTTGGGCATGAAATACACTGGCAAAGTGGGCACACACACCATATTTTACCATTTTGAATAAGCAGCTGTAGTTTTGCAAGGGTTAACCAGTCTTGGGCCACAAATCTGACACCTGAAATCAACAGAGGGTGATCACTTACATATGACGCAGTTGTATTTTGCTTGGCCCAACGCTGTTTTGGGCATGAAATACACTGGCAAAGTGGGCACACACACCATATTTTGCCATTTTGAATAAGTAGCTGTAGTTTAGCAAGGGTTAACTAGTCTTGGGCCACAAATTTGACCCCCAAAAACAACAGAGGGTGGTAACTTACATATGACGCAGTTGTATTTTGCCTGGCCCAACGCTGTTTTGGGCATGAAATATACTGGCAAAGTGGGCACACACACCATATTTTGCCATTTTGAATAAGTAGCTGTAGTTTAGCAAGGGTTAACTAGTCTTGGGCCACAAATTTGACGCCCAAAAACAACAGATGGTGGTAACTTACATATGACGCAGTTGTATTTTGCCTGGCCCAACGCTGTTTTGGGCATGAAATACACTGGCAAAGTGGGCACACACACCATATTTTACCATTTTGAATAAGTAGCTGTAGTTTTGCAAGGGTTAACCAGTCTTGGGCCACAAATCTGACACCTGAAATCAACAGAGGGTGGTCACTTACATATGACGCAGTTGTATTTTGCTTGGCCCAACGCTGTTTTGGGCATGAAATACACTGGCAAAGTGGGCACACACACCATATTTTGCCATTTTGAATAAGTAGCTGTAGTTTAGCAAGGGTTAACTAGTCTTGGGCCACAAATTTGACCCCCAAAAACAACAGAGGGTGGTAACTTACATATGACGCAGTTGTATTTTGCCTGGCCCAACGCTGTTTTGGGCATGAAATATACTGGCAAAGTGGGCACACACACCATATTTTGCCATTTTGAATAAGTAGCTGTAGTTTAGCAAGGGTTAACTAGTCTTGGGCCACAAATTTGACCCCCAAAAACGACAGAGGGTGGTAACTTACATATGACGCAGTTGTATTTTGCCTGGCCCAACGCTGTTTTGGGCATGAAATACACTGGCAAAGTGGGCACACACACCATATTTTACCATTTTGAATAAGTAGCTGTAGTTTTGCAAGGGTTAACCAGTCTTGGGCCACAAATTTGACACCTGAGACTGGAGGAGGCTGCACAGGAGAGAGCTCTTAGGCCCTGGTCCTTTTCTGAAGCCTGCAGTGTTTCCCCTGGGAGCCTCCCTGGGGAGGACGATGATGGCGAGTCCCGGGCTGCTGGGCATACAGCTGGGCATACAGCCGTGGAAGTTCCAGCATTGGGAGATTCGGTCAGTGTGGCAGCCCCAGTGATTGTGGACCCTGTGAAGAAACAGGATCCCCAACTGGTGATCCCCAAACCACGGGACTCTGGCTCTCCAGGTGAGGAAAACCGGGGGGGTGATATGGCGAAGGTACCTGCCTGTGGTGAAACGGGGGATGCTGTGGTCTTTGATAGCTGCTCAGAATCCTCTATGGATGAATATGTGAATATGAGCCTGGAAGAGTTAAAAACTGAGCAGTCTCGTTTAACCTCTCGTCTTTCCCTCAAGAGAAGGAAACGAAATACTTGTAGTAGTCGTGAGAGAGCTCTCCTAAAGGATGAGATTTGGGAGCTAAGTACTAGCCTGGCTGCAGTAAAGGAAAGAATTAAAGTGTTATGTAATCTGGCTCTTTCTCAGGAGAAAGAAGTATTGATAAAGTCCTTACCTGAGCAGGATTGTGGGAGCAGTAGCAGGTCGGTCCCAGCAGTTTCTGTGGCTGCGTCGGCATTGTGTCGTCAGGTTCTGTCTCAAGGGAAAAAGGAGTTGCAGGAATCTCTGCCTGAACAGGATGGCGGTGGCGGCCTGGTCCTGGCAAGTTCAGTAGCGGCATCAGAGCCTCCAGTGGAGTGTATGGAGGTGGGAGTCCAGCCTATGGAGAAGGAAGTGGCTGTCGGGAGCTGTGATGGAAGTGATTTTTCTAAGATCGTGCATGATGCTGCAGATATCGTGGAAAGGCCAATGATGGCAGTATCTGGTGGCTTCCAAACGGGGGAGGCGTCTCTCCTGGAGGGAGTGCTGGGTGGTGACGGTGCGGGGGGCGTGGCGGTTGCTGGGGTCTTGGCGGATGCTGGGACTCTTGTGACTGTTGCTGCTCCCTGTGGACTTGTCCCCGAAACGCTCGCCTCTAAAGTTGCAAGTGTGGGTGCGGCGCGGGCCGTGGTTGATGCTGAGGCTGGCCATCCCTGTAAGCCTGCGGTGGCTGGCTCTGGCTTAGTCGCCGTGGTGGCTGAGGGAGGCGGGGCCAAAGACGCATCAGGTATGACATCGCAGGTGACATCATTATCCACATCGATGGGTGTTTCAAAGTATGAAGCCATGCCGAAAGAGGGGCAGAGATTGGCTCAAGGACTGCCAGCTGTAGATAAGAGCAAATTAACCCCTGAAGAGTTTATGTTAGTAGAAACTGTATATGGTAACATGGATATGCCGGTGAGGGCTCTAGCATCTGTGAATTTGTTTCAGGCGAACCAGGTCAGGATGACTGGTGGGGTGGGGAATGTGGGAATAGGGGCTTGTAGTGGTCTGGCACCTGAAGGGCTCCCTGTAACTCTCTCTGAGGTTAGGCCGGGTGCTGGTTCATATGCCAATTCTTTGGCGGCTCCTGGTCGGCCGAGTGCTGGTCCTCAGTTTGGGGTGAGTGGGGGTCAGCCCATAAAAAGAAGAAATGTGGTGCAATTCAAATGGGTAGGGGATGGGGAGGCTCCTTCGAAGTCGGAGTTCTTAGGTATGATCTTCTCACTGGGGTTTGAGGCTGCAGATCTTTTTGCATGCATTCACCCAGTGAGAACTCCAGATTTCGACCTGAGCTTCCTCTCCCTGAATGGCCTGCAGGCCTTTGGCTCCCGTTGGGAGAAAAACAAGATGAAGGAACCATATTGTTTTTTCAAATCCCATACCATCACAAGGCAGGACAGGGTTAAGATCACTGTGTTGGTGCGTAACAAATCACTGCCCCCTGCTGATATTATATATTGGTTGTCTAGGTCTTGTACAGTACTCTCTCCTTTGGTAAAGTTTGATCATACAAGGGGGGTCTGGGGTGGTGCCTATTCGGCCTTTGTGAGGTTACACCAGGTAGGGGCTGAGACTAGACACATACCTTCCGCCGCTTACATTGGCCGTGATCGACTCCAGTGTTTTTACCCTGGGCAACCCCGAACCTGTCATAAGTGTGGTGACTTCCGTCACCTCAGTAGTGATTGTGGGGTGATTAAATGTGCTTTGTGTGGCCAGTTGGGGCATAGGTCCCGGGAATGCAGCAAGGTTAGGTGTAATCTTTGCGGTACAGTTGGTCATCCCTACAGTCGATGCCCTAAGGCTTCGCATAATTATAGTGCAGGGGTGGAAGAAGTGGTGCCGGAGGTTGGTCCTGGTCGAGAAAGTAGCGTACCGGTTACTGTGCAGCATCAGGACATCTCGAAGAGAATAGAAGATGGTGGGAAAGAGAAGGTTCAGCCTGAAAAGGGGGAGGCATCCTTTCAGATCGTCAATAAAGGGAGGAGGAGGAAGCCTAAAAAAAAGGAGGCAGATTTTATTTGCTCAAATAGGTTCGATGTCCTGTCTTCTTCTGATGATGAAGAAGAGGGGGAGGTGGTCATGGTTGGGGGCAAAGAATTAGTTTTTGTCCCAAATGTCTCAAAAAATAGAAAGCCAAAGCAGGCCTCTAATCTGTCAGTTGCTGGGAAGGAGGTTGTAGCTAAGGATAAACAGGGAAAAATGGGACAAGGTAAAGCCCAAAGCAAAACTAAGCACTTGGAAAGAAATGGTTCTCAGGGGGAGCTGGAGTGGGACCCTGTGGGGATTGAGTTGAGCCAGGCTATGGGATCCCTGTTAGACGTGGTTGAAGTAGCTCAGTGTCCAGAAGGGGAAGTCCCTCATTCTTCAGATGAGGTGTTGGTGGTTGATGAAACTCCTGGGTCCCCTGGTGGGGGTGGTCCCGGAGGCGGCTCCTTTATTAGTACCCCAAAGGCTCCTGATCCGGATCCTCCCCCGGACGAGGTGGTAAAGGTGGAGGGGTGTGTTGTTGGGGAGGGGATTGGTAGGAAGGGGTCCGAGAGTCTACTTAGTGAGACTGTGGTCCCTGTTGCTAATAGTGTGAGTGAGGAGGAGGGGGAGGAGGAAGAGATCTCCCTGTCTGATGAGGATGCTATCCCTTTTGGGGTGGCATGTAAAAGAGTTGGATCCTCGGATGAGGACTCTAAAAGACAAGCAAAGAAAAAGTGAATGGGATCCTTCTTCTATAATCCAAGAAACATGGATCCCCAACCTATGCGATGTGCCACCATTAATGTGGCTTCCGTGTTTTCCGAACGTGCTCGTTTCTTGGCCTTTGATTTTTTCAACACGGTTGATGTTGATTTTTTATTTTTGCAGGAGACTAGGATAGGTGACCTGGCCACACTTCATCGGGCCAAGGGTCAGTGGAGGCGTGGGCCTTCCTTCTGGTCTCTTGCGGCCGAGCCGTACGGTGGGTTGGCAGTGCTTTTTACTGATATGGTAAACGTGCACAGGATTATATAATTACAGGTAGGTAGGTGCATGGTTTTGGATGTCAACCTGAGAGGACATGACCTGAGATTAATAAACATCTATGGGCCCCAAACAGCTTGGGACAGGAAATGTCTTTTCAGGGAGATAAAACCGTTTCTCTTTACGGCCCGGCAGATCATCTTTGGTGGTGATTTTAACACCGTTATTAGGCCAAAAGATAGGGGAGTCACAAAGATGACCCCGGGCTCTGATTCCAATTTTTTAGTTAGCATGATTAGAGAGGCTGGTCTGGTCGATGTGCATGTTCGCCATTTCCCAGACCTCACTGGTTTCACCTATCATTGTGGTAGCCGTAGTTCTAGGATAGATAGGTTTTTTGTTAAGGAGTCCTCGAAAACTTTGCCTCCTGAGACAAAGCCAGTAGAGTTCTCCGACCACGTTTTTCTGTGTGTTGCTTTGAACGTCTCAGAAACCCCTCAGAAAGGGTGGGGCCTTTGGCGTTTGAATTCTGGGCTCCTGAAGGAGGAGGGAGTTAGACAGTCCTTTAGAGACTTTTTTCAACTGCAGGAAACACTTCTGGAGGCTGGTTGGAGTAGATCTGAGTGGTGGGAGGAGTGTAAAAAGAGGACTCAAAGGTTTTTTCAAAGGCTGGTAGCCAGGAGAAACTTGACAAAAAGATGTATCTACCAGAGCCTGAGAAAGGAACTAGATTTCTTGATCTCGTGGGGATTGTGGGGAAATCTCCCGGGTGAAGGCTCAGATGAGAGAATATCAGTATGATCGTCAGGCTTCTTTGATTTTGGAGAGGGATTATGGAAAATACCACTCGCCTGATCCCTACCAGAGTTGCAGAAAATCAGTTGATTTGAGGGAGGTCCAGGGCCTGTTTGATGACCAGGGTACTCTTCATGGAGACAGGGAGGGTATTTTGGGAGTCATCAGGTCTTATTACTCCGACCTTTTGTCTGAGCAGCCACTCATTAGAGAGAGGATGGATCGGTTCCTGGGGGAGACACCTGGGCTTGAGCAGCTTGATCCTTCTTTTGACTCTTTGGAGAATGATGTGACAGTGGAGGAGGTCAAGAAGGCTATAGACGGTTTGTCTATAAAAAAATCTCCAGGCCCAGATGGGTTAACATCTGAATTTTTTAAAGTTTTCTCAGACATCTTGGCTCCTCATCTTGTAGAGGTATTTAATGAAAGCCTGGGTGAGGGAGTGCTCCCTCCCTCTATGAGATCCTCTGCTCTCATATTATTGTCTAAAGGTAAGGACCCAGCCCGTATTGAGAATTGGCGCCCCATCGCTCTTCTCAATACGGACAGAAAGATTCTGGCAAAGGTACTCTTTAATCGGCTGATGGAAGTTTCCGGGCTGTTACTTTCCCCGTCTCAGCATTGCACTGTAAAGGGTCGAAGCACCTTTAGTGCTGTCCTTGGCATCCGGGAGGCCGTGGAGCAATGTCGTGCTGAAAAATGGGGTAAGTATTTGCTGGCATTGGACCAGTCCAAGGCTTTTGACCGGGTTAATCATCAGTACCTGTGGGCTGTGCTGGAAAGGTATGGTCTTCCAGCGAGGGTGGTAGATTGGCTACGTGTCATTTACAAACAGGCTGAGAGCTTCCCGCTTGTCAATGGTTGGGTTGGGCCCGCGTTTTCGGTTGACTCGGGTGTCCGTCAGGGGTGTCCCCTGAGCCCCCTTCTGTACGTATTCGCAATTGACCCCTTTGTGCGGAGGATTGAGTGCGGTACTGTTGCAGGGGTGCAGCTGGGCCCTGGGCTACCACTGAGGGTGGCGGCCTACGCGGATGATGTTACTGTGGTCGTGTCGTCTGTGGCAGAGGCGCGTGACATGGAACGTCTTATCTGCGAGTATTCTGAGGCTTCGTGCTCCAGGATCAATCAGGACAAGTGTGAAGCTTTCTGGATGGGGGAGGAAGGTGACGAGTTTGCCCTTCCGGATAGTCTCCCCCGCGCCAGTCCAGAGATAAAAGTTCTAGGTATTAAATTTGGCCGTGGTGATTATGCCACTCAAAATTGGGATAAGAGGCTGGAAGATGCTACTAGAAAGGTGCGGTCCTGGAGAGGGTGGCAGCTCTCTTTCAGGGAAAGGGTTGATTTGTGCAAAACCTACTTGGTTCCGCTTTTCTTGTATGTCAGTTATGTGTGCTTTTTGCCACAATCTTTGTGGACCAGGATGTATTCTTTATTCTTCCTGATGTTATGGGGGAATAGAATGAATCTGGTCAAGAGAGGGATTACCTACAGATCGAGGGAACAAGGGGGGCTGTGTATGGTCAACCCTGTAGTGTTTTTCGCTACAACTTTTTTAAAGCTAAATCTAGGGAGTTTGTTTTTAGAAACTCCCCCTCGATGGGTAGAAAGTTTTAGGGCCTGGGTGTCTCCCTTCCTCGGGTTATGGATGGATGGTGGCCGAGTAAAAACCCTTGGAGTCCGGCATGGCTACCTCCCGATCTACGTTATACTGTGCTTGAAGATGACAAGGCTTTGGGGGCTGGAGGTGGGTGAAGTCAAAAACTTCTCTAGAAGGGAGTTGGAGAGAAGAATTTTACAGACTCACTTCTATGCTCCGCTGTCATTAAGGGACTGCCCGGGCAGTGTCTGCTCAGATGGGTTGTCTCTGATTAATTCTCAGAGAATCCCACTGAAGTTCAGAGATATTGCCTGGCTTTCCTTCCAAGGGAGACTTTATGTGCGGGGTAATCTCAAGTGCCGAAGTGCCGATGATCGTGGTTGCCCACGTGAGGAATGTCTAGGGGAGGAGGAGACAATGGACCACTTCCTCCTTGAGTGTCCCTTCAATATAAAGGTTTGTAAAGCGGTTTCAAGGGCCTTACGCATCCCGTGCCTTTCGGGGCATAGTTACCCTGAGTGGGTTTATGGGACGTTCAAAGGGTATAAAGGATATGATTTAACCACAATTTTTTTAGTTAGTTTAGCAGTTAGGTTTCACACATGGGGTGCACGGTGTCAGGTTTCCCTCAGAGCAAAGGTCCTCCCCTGTGAAGTGGTGGTGGGAAATATTCTACACGAGATTAGGGGGATGATGGATATGGACAGGAGGAGGTTGGATGCTGTCGAGTGGTCCAGGCTCTGGCGCCACTTGAAACCCCCTTGAGTGGGTAGCAGAAATCCTTTTCTTGTTCATCTTTTGGCTTTCTGTTCTTCACCTCCCCATAGATTTTCTTTTTCTGGTTCTTTTGTTGAGACGGTTTACATGTGGCTAAAAGGTTTCATTAATTTTTTCATTGCTTCTGGTTATGATGTGTATTGTTTGTATAGTAGGTTGGTTTTGTCTAGATGATATATGTTAAGCTGTACTGGTAGTATGTGCAGCCATACAAGCTTTGTTGATTTCTGTTTGGTTGGCTAGACAACAATTCAGTGTATACTGTGTGCCTTGTTTTATGAATTTTACCATATTTATATAATATATGTTGCAATTTTCTTAATAAAAAAGATACCCTTGCAAAACTACAGCTACTTATTCAAAATGGTAAAATATGGTGTGTGTGCCAACTTTGCCAGTATATTTCATGCCCAAAACAGCGTTGGGCCAGGCAAAATACAACTGCGTCATATGTAAGTGACCACCCTCTGTTGTTTTTGGGGGTCATATTTGTGGCCCAAGACTAGTTAACCCTTTCTAAACTAGAGATGAGCGGGTTCGGTTTCTCTGAAACCGAACCCGCACGAACTTCATGTTTTTTTCACGGGTCCGAGCAGACTCGGATCCTCCCGCCTTGCTCGGTTAACCCGAGCGCGCCCGAACGTCATCATGACGCTGTCGGATTCTCGCGAGACTCGGATTCTATATAAGGAGCCGCGCGTCGCCGCCATTTTCACACGTGCATTGAGATTGATAGGGAGAGGACGTGGCTGGCGTCCTCTCCATTAGAAATTAGATTAGAAGAGAGAGAGAGATTGTGCAGAGTCAGACAGAGTTTACCACAGTGACCAGTGCAGTTGTTGTTAGTTAACTTTTATTTATTTTAATATAATATATCCGTTCTCTGCTATATCCGTTCTCTGCCTGAAAAAAAACGATACACAGCAGCAGCCAGTCACACAGTGTGACTCAGTCTGTGTGCACTCAGCTCAGCCCAGTGTGCTGCACATCAATGTATAAAAGGCAAAGCTTATAATAATTGTGGGGGAGACTGGGGAGCACTGCAGGTTGTTATAGCAGGAGCCCCCAGGAGTACATAATATTATATTAATTTAAAATTAAACAGTGCACACTTTTGCTGCAGGAGTGCCACTGCCAGTGTGACTAGTGGTGACCAGTGCCTGACCACCAGTATAGTAGTATATTGTTGTATGTATTGTATACTATCTCTTTATCAACCAGTCTATATTAGCAGCAGACACAGTACAGTGCGGTAGTTCACGGCTGTGGCTACCTCTGTGTCGGCAGTCGGAACTCGGCAGGCAGTCCGTCCATCCATAATTGTATTACAATATATACCACCTAACCGTGGTATTTTTTTTTCTTTCTTTATACCGTCGTCATAGTGTCATACTAGTTGTTACGAGTATACTACTATCTCTTTATCAACCAGTGTACAGTGCGGTAGTTCACGGCTGTGGCTACCTCTGTGTCGGCAGTCGGCAGGCAGTCCGTCCATCCATAATTGTATTATTATTATAATATATACCACCTAACCGTGGTTTTTTTTTCATTCTTTATACCGTCGTCATAGTGTCATACTAGTTGTTACGAGTATACTACTATCTCTTTATCAACCAGTGTACAGTGCGGTAGTTCACGGCTGTGGCTACCTCTGTGTCGGCAGTCGGCAGGCAGTCCGTCCATCCATAATTGTATTATTATTATAATATATACCACCTAACTGTGGTATTTTTTTTTCTTTCTTTATACCGTCGTCATAGTGTCATACTAGTTGTTACGAGTATACTACTATCTCTTTATCAACCAGTGTACAGTGCGGTAGTTCACGGCTGTGGCTACCTCTGTGTCGGCAGTCGGCAGGCAGTCCGTCCATCCATAATTGTATTATTATTATAATATATACCACCTAACCGTGGTTTTTTTTTCATTCTTTATACCGTCGTCATAGTGTCATACTAGTTGTTACGAGTATACTACTATCTCTTTATCAACCAGTGTACAGTGCGGTAGTTCACGGCTGTGGCTACCTCTGTGTCGGCAGTCGGCAGGCAGTCCGTCCATCCATAATTGTATTATTATTATAATATATACCACCTAACTGTGGTATTTTTTTTTCTTTCTTTATACCGTCGTCATAGTGTCATACTAGTTGTTACGAGTATACTACTATCTCTTTATCAACCAGTGTACAGTGCGGTAGTTCACGGCTGTGGCTACCTCTGTGTCGGCAGTCGGCAGGCAGTCCGTCCATCCATAATTGTATTATTATTATAATATATACCACCTAACCGTGGTTTTTTTATACCACCTAACCGTGGCAGTCCGTCCATAATTGTATACTAGTATCCAATCCATCCATCTCCATTGTTTACCTGAGGTGCCTTTTAGTTCTGCCTATAAAATATGGAGAACAAAAAAGTTGAGGTTCCAAAATTAGGGAAAGATCAAGATCCACTTCCACCTCGTGCTGAAGCTGCTGCCACTAGTCATGGCCGAGACGATGAAATGCCAGCAACGTCGTCTGCCAAGGCCGATGCCCAATGTCATAGTACAGAGCATGTCAAATCCAAAACACCAAATATCAGAAAAAAAAGGACTCCAAAACCTAAAATAAAATTGTCGGAGGAGAAGCGTAAACTTGCCAATATGCCATTTACCACACGGAGTGGCAAGGAACGGCTGAGGCCCTGGCCTATGTTCATGGCTAGTGGTTCAGCTTCACATGAGGATGGAAGCACTCAGCCTCTCGCTAGAAAACTGAAAAGACTCAAGCTGGCAAAAGCACCGCAAAGAACTGTGCGTTCTTTGAAATCCCAAATCCACAAGGAGAGTCCAATTGTGTCGTTTGCGATGCCTGACCTTCCCAACACTGGACGTGAAGAGCATGCGCCTTCCACTATTTGCATGCCCCCTGCAAGTGCTGGAAGGAGCACCCGCAGTCCAGTTCCTGATAGTCAGATTGAAGATGTCAGTGTTGAAGTACACCAGGATGAGGAGGATATGGGTGTTGCTGGCGCTGGGGAGGAAATTGACCAGGAGGATTCTGATGGTGAGGTGGTTTGTTTAAGTCAGGCACCCGGGGAGACACCTGTTGTCCGTGGGAGGAATATGGCCGTTGACATGCCAGGTGAAAATACCAAAAAAATCAGCTCTTCGGTGTGGAGGTATTTCACCAGAAATGCGGACAACAGGTGTCAAGCCGTGTGTTCCCTTTGTCAAGCTGTAATAAGTAGGGGTAAGGACGTTAACCACCTCGGAACATCCTCCCTTATACGTCACCAGCAGCGCATTCATAATAAGTCAGTGACAAGTTCAAAAACTTTGGGTGACAGCGGAAGCAGTCCACTGACCAGTAAATCCCTTCCTCTTGTAACCAAGCTCACGCAAACCACCCCACCAACTCCCTCAGTGTCAATTTCCTCCTTCCCCAGGAATGCCAATAGTCCTGCAGGCCATGTCACTGGCAAGTCTGACGAGTCCTCTCCTGCCTGGGATTCCTCCGATGCATCCTTGCGTGTAACGCCTACTGCTGCTGGCGCTGCTGTTGTTGCCGCTGGGAGTCGATGGTCATCCCAGAGGGGAAGTCGTAAGCCCACTTGTACTACTTCCAGTAAGCAATTGACTGTTCAACAGTCCTTTGCGAGGAAGATGAAATATCACAGCAGTCATCCTACTGCAAAGCGGATAACTGAGTCCTTGACAACTATGTTGGTGTTAGACGTGCGTCCGGTATCCGCCGTTAGTTCACAGGGAACTAGACAATTTATTGAGGCAGTGTGCCCCCGTTACCAAATACCATCTAGGTTCCACTTCTCTAGGCAGGCGATACCGAGAATGTACACGGACGTCAGAAAAAGACTCACCAGTGTCCTAAAAAATGCAGTTGTACCCAATGTCCACTTAACCACGGACATGTGGACAAGTGGAGCAGGGCAGGGTCAGGACTATATGACTGTGACAGCCCACTGGGTAGATGTATGGACTCCCGCCGCAAGAACAGCAGCGGCGGCACCAGTAGCAGCATCTCGCAAACGCCAACTCTTTCCTAGGCAGGCTACGCTTTGTATCACCGCTTTCCAGAATACGCACACAGCTGAAAACCTCTTACGGCAACTGAGGAAGATCATCGCGGAATGGCTTACCCCAATTGGACTCTCCTGTGGATTTGTGGCATCGGACAACGCCAGCAATATTGTGTGTGCATTAAATATGGGCAAATTCCAGCACGTCCCATGTTTTGCACATACCTTGAATTTGGTGGTGCAGAATTTTTAAAAAAACGACAGGGGCGTGCAAGAGATGCTGTCGGTGGCCAGAAAAATTGCGGGACACTTTCGGCGTACAGGCACCACGTACAGAAGACTGGAGCACCACCAAAAACTACTGAACCTGCCCTGCCATCATCTGAAGCAAGAAGTGGTAACGAGGTGGAATTCAACCCTCTATATGCTTCAGAGGTTGGAGGAGCAGCAAAAGGCCATTCAAGCCTATACAATTGAGCACGATATAGGAGATGGAATGCACCTGTCTCAAGTGCAGTGGAGAATGATTTCAACGTTGTGCAAGGTTCTGATGCCCTTTGAACTTGCCACACGTGAAGTCAGTTCAGACACTGCCAGCCTGAGTCAGGTCATTCCCCTCATCAGGCTTTTGCAGAAGAAGCTGGAGGCATTGAAGAAGGAGCTAACACGGAGCGATTCCGCTAGGCATGTGGGACTTGTGGATGCAGCCCTTAATTCGCTTAACAAGGATTCACGGGTGGTCAATCTGTTGAAATCAGAGCACTACATTTTGGCCACCGTGCTCGATCCTAGATTTAAAGCCTACCTTGGATCTCTCTTTCCGGCAGACACAGGTCTGCTGGGGTTGAAAGACCTGCTGGTGACAAAATTGTCAAGTCAAGCGGAATGCGACCTGTCAACATCTCCTCCTTCACATTCTCCCGCAACTGGGGGTGCGAGGAAAAGGCTCAGAATTCCGAGCCCACCCGCTGGCGGTGATGCAGGGCAGTCTGGAGCGACTGCTGATGCTGACATCTGGTCCGGACTGAAGGACCTGACAACGATTACGGACATGTCGTCTACTGTCACTGCATATGATTCTCTCAACATTGATAGAATGGTGGAGGATTATATGAGTGACCGCATCCAAGTAGGCACGTCACACAGTCCGTACTTATACTGGCAGGAAAAAGAGGCAATTTGGAGGCCCTTGCACAAACTGGCTTTATTCTACCTAAGTTGCCCTCCCACAAGTGTGTACTCCGAAAGAGTGTTTAGTGCCGCCGCTCACCTTGTCAGCAATCGGCGTACGAGGTTACATCCAGAAAATGTGGAGAAGATGATGTTCATTAAAATGAATTATAATCAATTCCTCCGCGGAGACATTGACCAGCAGCAATTGCCTCCACAAAGTACACAGGGAGCTGAGATGGTGGATTCCAGAGGGGACGAATTGATAATCTGTGAGGAGGGGGATGTACACGGTGATATATCGGAGGGTGAAGATGAGGTGGACATATTGCCTCTGTAGAGCCAGTTTGTGCAAGGAGAGATTAATTGCTTCTTTTTTGGGGGGGGTCCAAACCAACCCGTCATATCAGTCACAGTCGTGTGGCAGACCCTGTCACTGAAATGATGGGTTGGTTAAAGTGTGCATGTCCTGTTTTGTTTATACAACATAAGGGTGGGTGGGAGGGCCCAAGGATAATTCCATCTTGCACCTCTTTTTTCTTTTCTTTTTCTTTGCATCATGTGCTGATTGGGGAGGGTTTTTTGGAAGGGACATCCTGCGTGACACTGCAGTGCCACTCCTAGATGGGCCCGGTGTTTGTGTCGGCCACTAGGGTCGCTAATCTTACTCACACAGCTACCTCATTGCGCCTCTTTTTTTCTTTGCGTCATGTGCTGTTTGGGGAGGGTTTTTTGGAAGGGACATCCTGCGTGACACTGCAGTGCCACTCCTAGATGTGCCCGGTGTTTGTGTCGGCCACTAGGGTCGCTAATCTTACTCACACAGTCAGCTACCTCATTGCGCCTCTTTTTTTCTTTGCGTCATGTGCTGTTTGGGGAGGGTTTTTTGGAAGGGCCATCCTGCGTGACACTGCAGTGCCACTCCTAGATGGGCCCGGTGTTTGTGTCGGCCACTAGGGTCGCTAATCTTACTCACACAGCTACCTCATTGCGCCTCTTTTTTTCTTTGCGTCATGTGCTGTTTGGGGAGGGTTTTTTGGAAGGGACATCCTGCGTGACACTGCAGTGCCACTCCTAGATGGGCCCGGTGTTTGTGTCGGCCACTAGGGTCGCTTATCTTTCTCACACAGCTACCTCATTGCGCCTCTTTTTTTCTTTGCGTCATGTGCTGTTTGGGGAGGGTTTTTTGGAAGGGACATCCTGCGTGACACTGCAGTGCCACTCCTAGATGGGCCCGGTGTTTGTGTCGGCCACTAGGGTCGCTTATCTTTCTCACACAGTCAGCTACCTCATTGCGCCTCTTTTTTTCTTTGCGTCATGTGCTGTTTGGGGAGGGTTTTTTGGAAGGGACATCCTGCGTGACACTGCAGTGCCACTCCTAGATGGGCCCGGTGTTTGTGTCGGCCACTAGGTTCGCTTATCTTTCTCACACAGTCAGCTACCTCATTGCGCCTCTTTTTTTCTTTGCGTCATGTGCTGTTTGGGGAGGGTTTTTTGGAAGGGACATCCTGCGTGACACTGCAGTGCCACTCCTAGATGGGCCCGGTGTTTGTGTCGGCCACTAGGGTCGCTTATCTTACTCACACAGCGACCTCGGTGCAAATTTTAGGACTAAAAATAATATTGTGAGGTGTGATGTGTTCAGAATAGGCTGAAAATGAGTGTAAATTATGTTTTTTGAGGTTAATAATACTTTGGGATCAAAATTACCCCCAAATTCTATGATTTAAGCTGTTTTTTAGGGTTTTTTGAAAAAAACACCCGAATCCAAAACACACCCGAATCCGACAAAAAAAATTCGGTGAGGTTTTGCCAAAACGCGGTCGAACCCAAAACACGGCCGCGGAACCGAACCCAAAACCAAAACACAAAACCCGAAAAATTTCCGGCGCTCATCTCTATTCTAAACTACAGCTGCTTATTCAAAATGGTAAAATATGGTGTGTGTGCCCACTTTGCCAGTATATTTCATGCCCAAAACAGCATTGGGCCAGGCAAAATACAACTGCGTCATATGTAAGTGACCACCCTCTGTTGTTTTTGGGGGTCAAATTTGTGGCCCAAGACTAGTTAACCCTTGCAAAACTACAGCTACTTATTCATAATGGTAAAATATGGTGTGTGTGCCCACTTTGCCAGTATATTTCATGCCCAAAACAGCGTTGGGCCAGGCAAAATACAACTGCGTCATATGTAAGTGACCACCCTCTGTTGATTTCAGGTGTCAGATTTGTGGCCCAAGACTGGTTAACCCTTGCAAAACTACAGCTACTTATTCAAAATGGTAAAATATGGTGTGTGTGCCCACTTTGCCAGTGTATTTCATGCCCAAAACAGCGTTGGGCCAGGCAAAATACAACTGCGTCATATGTAAGTGACCACCCTCTGTTGTTTTTGGGGGTCAAATTTGTGGCCCAAGACTAGTTAACCCTTGCAAAACTGCAGCTACTTATTCAAAATGGTAAAATATGGTGTGTGTGCCCACTTTGCCAGTATATTTCATGCCCAAAACAGCATTGGGCCAGGCAAAATACAACTGCGTCATATGTAAGTGACCACCCTCTGTTGATTTCAGGTGTCAGATTTGTGGCCCAAGACTGGTTAACCCTTGCAAAACTACAGCTACTTATTCAAAATGGTAAAATATGGTGTGTGTGCCCACTTTGCCAGTGTATTTCATGCCCAAAACAGCGTTGGGCCAAGCAAAATACAACTGCGTCATATGTAAGTGACCACCCTCTGTTGATTTCAGGTGTCAGATTTGTGGCCCAAGACTGGTTAACCCTTGCAAAACTACAGCTACTTATTCAAAATGGTAAAATATGGTGTGTGTGCCCACTTTGCCAGTGTATTTTATGCCCAAAACAGCGTTGGGCCAGGCAAAATACAACTGCGTCATATGTAAGTGACCACCCTCTGTTGTTTTTGGGGGTCAAATTTGTGGCCCAAGACTAGTTAACCCTTGCAAAACTACAGCTACTTATTCAAAATGGTAAAATATGGTGTGTGTGCCCACTTTGCCAGTATATTTCATGCCCAAAACAGCGTTGGGCCAGGCAAAATACAACTGCGTCATATGTAAGTGGCCACCCTCTGTTGTTTTTGGGGGTCATATTTGTGGCCCAAGACTAGTTAACCCTTTCTAAACTACAGCTACTTATTCAAAATGGTAAAATATGGTGTGTGTGCCCACTTTGCCAGTATATTTCATGCCCAAAACAGCGTTGGGCCAGGCAAAATACAACTGCGTCATATGTAAGTGACCACCCTCTGTTGATTTCAGGTGTCAGATTTGTGGCCCAAGACTGGTTAACCCTTGCAAAACTACAGCTACTTATTCAAAATGGTAAAATATGGTGTGTGTGCCCACTTTGCCAGTGTATTTCATGCCCAAAACAGCGTTGGGCCAAGCAAAATACAACTGCGTCATATGTAAGTGACCACCCTCTGTTGATTTCAGGTGTCAGATTTGTGGCCCAAGACTGGTTAACCCTTGCAAAACTACAGCTACTTATTCAAAATGGTAAAATATGGTGTGTGTGCCCACTTTGCCAGTGTATTTTATGCCCAAAACAGCGTTGGGCCAGGCAAAATACAACTGCGTCATATGTAAGTGACCACCCTCTGTTGTTTTTGGGGGTCAAATTTGTGGCCCAAGACTAGTTAACCCTTGCAAAACTGCAGCTACTTATTCAAAATGGTAAAATATGGTGTGTGTGCCCACTTTGCCAGTATATTTCATGCCCAATACAGCGTTGGGCCAGGCAAAATACAACTGCGTCATATGTAAGTGACCACCCTCTGTTGTTTTTGGGGGTCAAATTTGTGGCCCAAGACTAGTTAACCTTTTCTAAACTGATAAAGCTAAATATTTATCTTACTTAAAACCCTTTAAGAGGTCTAAGAACACTGTACGCTATTAACGTATGGAATACCGTAAGGGTATGCACATTGCGTAACAATCGCTTAGCCGTAGTCGAGACGCTCAAGCGTCACGTTCGCTCACGGCCAATAGATCACTGGCAGGCACGCTATCGGCTGCCGACTAACGTAATGATTCGCTATAGCGTAGCGGACGCTCGGGACCACGAGGAGATCACCAGCGGCGCAGACGCTCACGATGTTAAACCTTTATAACTATACCATAAAACAGTGTATTATGCAGTAAACCTTGGTGTAGTGATAAGATGAGAATGCAACACAGTGTAAGATGGCTTACACTAAAGCTGTTTGAGCGATAGAGACGCTCCTATTACCCACTGCAATATAATGAACACACAATACCGGTCTAAGGGTCTAACGCCTTTTAAGGAAATGAATGAACGTTCAAAAGAATAATACAATACAAGTCATACACTACCAATATAACATAGACTACCTAACCAGATAACTACACATGAAATACAATATCAGTACAATAACTATATAAGAGAAACGAGAGAGAAAGAGAAGAGAGAGAGAGAGAGAGAGAGAGAGAGATATGGCTCACAATAACAAGAAAGACAATATGATTGCGGAGAAAACTTACGCACAAAGGGGAACGATCGCATGCGCCTCTGGATATCCAGCTCCCGATTATCAGCAATGAGAACCGTTGAAGAGTGAGAGCTGGATATGATCGGCTTGTCTATTTATGCCCCACAAACAATACCATTCAATGGTCCCTACAATCTCATTGTTCATTGGACACAGGAATTCGTCTTCGCATTATAACAAAAGGTCATAGGTTGATTCATACAGGTGGGCTGTGTCTACCTCCAACTGCTCAGGTGGGTGGGAAACTAGGTTTCCCGCCGCATGGATAAGTAAGTGCAAATAATAGTAAATGGACATAAACTTCTTATGTCCATAACTATTCGCACGAGCGATTAATCCGCTTCAAACCAACACCGGAATATTGCTAATTAAATACTCTTCCGATGGATACTAAACACCACTGTATAATCCTTGTCTGACCCTTTGTATCAGACAAAGAGGGATCTCTCTGTCCATGAACATGCTACATTAACTAAACTTTCAGAATCTATCAAAGGGACCATGATCTACAAAATACATTATATGGTTAAAATATATATCGATTGAGTCGCCCGCTAGACGCATACAAACTCTACCGTAAATCCGCATATCGTGCGCCTGCGGGTGCATGCAAAGGCGAGTATGCGCACGCACGGGAGAGCTCTTGCACGCGCAGCGGGAGCTCGCATGAGGTGCAAATATGGCAGTGTGCATAGTGATATTTTTCTGACTTTGACAGTCCACCCTTTGGCAGTCAACAATAACTGCCACTTCCTAAAACATTTCAAAACGAGAAAAATATATGTCAAGTGTAAATACATTTCCATGATTGGGTAAGGGAGGAGAGGAGAAGGTAGGAAAAGGGTATGACCTAGTGAGATAGCAGAAGCATGTGTGTATGAATCCATGTTTGGGGGGGTCATGTATCATCGTGCCGTACATGTTTTAAATCAAGCTTCGAGGTATTGCGAAGTATACATTTGAATTCCTTCTTATCCCGTGGTACGGGTCTGTGGATGGGCTGTCAAACTTTACCGAGCTCTTTTCGGCTGTGGTTGTAACAAAATGGGGAAGCACATTTTAGTTGATGATACATGAATGTAGGAATATGTGATTGCTGATATCTGTGCCTGTATTCCCTATCGACTATGTGTGTCATTTACCTGAAGGTTGTAGAGATGAAGATAAGACACAATTATGGTAAATGCAGTGGTATTCTATGTCAGGTTAATGAACATTTGTCGGTTGAAGTCTTGTTCGGTGTCTGTTGAATGCAGTCTTCTTTGGGCTTTTGCCAATAGGTGTGAGCAAAAGCTTTGTCAATGTCCATAGACTTACAAAAAGTGTTGGGCTAGCGTAATTTTAAAATTTCTAGGGAAACTGGGGGTCTATGGCATAGTTCATCAAATATCTGTGTATAAGGTTGTCAAAACTTCTTCTTTAATCCATCTGTTGTCTGTATACAGGCTCGTCAAATTTCTCGTCCAAGTGGGTCTTTTTACCTTGGAGAAAACGGAAAAACAGGTGAAAGAAACGGACCGTATAATCGCATTTTCATCACATCATTGTTTCTACCGTTGGGTCATAAATCAAATCCATTGGAATTACAATTTCCTCACTTCTTAGACTCATTACCCTGGTACTACGTTTGCACTTCATTAAAGCCTGACCGCATCTAAATATCAAGCCAATTGTTATGACACCTAAGATACATAGGAGAAACTTCCCTACATCCATTATGACTCCTTGAGCCCATTCTCCTAAACCAGAGAACCAATTTCGCGGGTTCAACCATGACACCCAACCAGTCAGCTCATTACCCACAGCAGCAAGGGTGAGATTGTGTCTCCTGCGAAATTCCCACTTTAATTGGAGAATATCGTCCATCTTTTGGTCTATGATTTCGACCGGATCCTCGGTACTATTCGTTATATATGTGCAGCATTTAACGCCGTACTGCGTTGCCAGTGTGACACAATATCCACCTGTCACTGCCGTGAGATAATTGAGAACCATTCTATGCTGAACCAGTTCTGTTTTATAAGCTTGAAGCTCTCTTCCAGTATACCTAAACGTGTCATCATACATTTCTGTGATATTGTCTAACAAATTTGCGAGCGCAGATATGTATTTATAATTCAACACTCCTCTGGCGGTGCGAGTGATGTCTAACGCGAGTAGAACCTGAATCCCGGTGGATTCATGGATCATGTCAGAGGCCGGATGCTCTGTTCTTTCTATCAGGTGCCGTTTAACTACGTGCTCGTAATGAGTGTGAGTATAAGGAGCTTGGGCACCACGGTGTATATCTTTCATTTTGGCATGTGATACAGTCATTACTTCAGGCAGTACTTTTCCAATATAACACAATCCTTCAGAGTTTGGGGCAAGCCACTTATACGCCTTCCTCCCGCATATGAAATATGCATCATCGGGGAGAACATATGGGACGGAGTAGGACATAACCATATTACACATCTTCCATGTGAAATCTCCTAACCCTAATTCTCCCATCTGTCTAGTACACGTATCAGTTTGTACGATATGTGCACAGTATCCTGGTGATACCTCTCCAACTCTCATAATCCTACTTCCTAGGGTATACCTATATCGGAAATATTTTCCACTACCAGCTATGTGGCGTATAAGCTCTGTATCTGTTGGCATTCTATCGGCTCTGTATGAAAAGGTCATGGTTTGGTTACTCCATGACACTTCCCAATTTCCCGGCTTTCGGGGATTGGAAATGTTAAAACATATTAGGGATCTATCCACATGATATTGGTGGAGCTTCAAACTAGGAGGACTGGAGATATTAAACCTCCTGTCCACCGGCCTACCACCACTTAGCTCAAGTACCTCCCCTATCGTTAAAGGAAATGGTACTAGTCCTGATTTACTATGGCCTTGAGGTACTTGAGAGCATACCCAACAATCTGTCTGATTTAACACATTACCCACTAAGGAGTGATAGTCACTCAATGGATGCCGGTCCATGTGGATATTAAAACTGGACTGACATTTCTTGATACACCCGTCCTCAACTACATTGTCACAGAGCCTACAGATACAGTTTTCTTCAGCTAACAATCCTTCACAATTCCTTCTATGGTCTATGTTATCGGATCGTTTTCTGATACTCGCCTTTGCTTGTTGATTATGTTGTTCTTGGAAAACTATGCCTCCATCTCTGTCATCAGAACCCATTCCAGAACCTCTCTCGACCTCCATGGTACTCTCGCCGGAACAGACTGCTCTGGTCAACATCATGGTCAACAGGAAAATCCGGATCACAGTCTCTTGAGGCAAGTCCATCTTGTAGGAGGAAACGGAGAAGAATGAGAAGGGGGAAAGAAAATAGTTGAGGGAGAGGGGATGGGAAGTGGGGAAAAACAATAAAAGGGAACAGGGAATCGACAACTGCTTTTGATCTTGTGATTTTCAATGCTCAGGTGCCGCCTCAGTCCTCCTGGAACAGACACTCCAGTGATACAACTTCCTCTACCATCTGTTCCTTATCACGGGACCTCTCTGGATCAGCAACCTTCTTACAATGGGACGAATGAACCCAAGTCTCTCTCTCGGCAACCTTCAATGCTGTAGTGCTAGTCAATAAGACTTGGTATGGTCCTTCCCATCTGTCAATAAGGCAACCTGAGCGTTGAAAATTCCGTATCATTACATAATCCCCAGGTTCAATGTCATGACAATTACTATCTGGTAAATCAGGAATCACCAACTTCAAATTATCATTTTGATTCCTTAGCTGTTTACTCATGTTAATCAAGTATTTTACAGTCACTTCATTGTTACACTTCAAATCATCCTGAGGGTTAATCATAACATGCGGTTGTCGACCAAACAAGATTTCAAAGGGAGACAGATTAAGAGGGGACCTGGGAGTGGTTCTGATGCTGTATAGTACAATGGGTAAAGCTTCTGGCCATGTCAATCCTGTTTCTGCCATAACTTTGCTCAGTTTATTTTTAATAGTGCTGTTCACTCTTTCCACCTTCGCACTCGCCTGCGGACGGTATGGAGTGTGCAGCTTGCTATCAATTCCCATCAACTTACACATTCCTTGAAAGACATCACCTGTAAAATGGGTACCCCTATCACTTTCAATTATTCTAGGGATACCATATCTACATACAAATTTCTGCACAATTTTCTTAGCAGTAAACATAGCGGTATTTGTGGCCGCAGGAAATGCTTCGACCCAATTTGAGAACACATCTATACAAACAAGTACAGATTTCAAATTTCGACAAGGGGGTAATTGGATAAAGTCAATCTGTATTACCTGAAAAGGTCCGCCTGTAGGTGGGATATGAGATGGTTCTGTTGGTATTGCCTTTCCGATATTCTTTCTCAAACAGGTAAGGCATGACATTGCTCTCTTACCTGCATGGGATGAAAATCCTGGGGCGCACCAATATGCTCTTACCAACTTACACATTCCCTCCGTGCCCAGATGAGTCAGCCCATGTGCTGCCTCAGCTAAACATGGAAGATATGCTCTGGGGGCCACTGGTTTACCTTGTCCATCCGTCCAGAGTCCTGAGGACTCCTGGCCATATCCTTTTGCCTTCCAGACTGCCTTTTCCTGTGTGGAACACAAATTTTGCATCTCACACAACTTCTGTGTGTTGATGGTATTGAATACCATCAATTGTGTGGTGTCTGTCTGTCTGGGGGTACCGGCTGCTAACTTAGCAGCTTCGTCTGCTCGGCTGTTACCAAGTGATACTGGGTCCTGGCTATATGTGTGTGCTTTACACTTGATAACAGCCACTCTGTCGGGTTCCTGTATCGCTGTTAGAAGCCTTTTTATGTGAGCTGCATGCGCTACCGGTGTACCAGCTGCCGTCATGAAATTTCTGAGGCGCCATAGGGCTCCGAAATCATGGACTACCCCGAAAGCGTATCTAGAGTCGGTGTAGATATTGGCTGACTTGCCCTTAGCCAATTCACATGCTCTGGTTAGGGCGACCAGTTCAGCAACCTGGGCTGAGTGAGGTGGGCCTAGCGGTTCAGCTTCTATGGTGCCTTGGTCATCTACGACTGCGTATCCAGTACACAAGTCTCCCGAGTCCGACTGTCTGTGACAACTACCATCCGTGTAGAAGGTAAGATCTACATCTTCCAGTGGGTTGTCACTGATGTCAGGCCTTGCGGTAAAATTTTGGGTCAAATATTCCATACAATCATGTGTGTCCTCCTTTGTATTAAATTCTCCTTCCCCACCACTCTCATCCTCCACCCTTTGTGCCTGTCCAGGCACACCTGGGAGATATGTTGCAGGATTTAATGCACTGCATCTCCTTATGGTGATGTTTACGGGGGCCATTAGTGCCAATTCCCATCTTGTAAACCGCGCTGATGAGACGTGCCTGGTTTGGGCAGAATTTAGCAAGGCTGACACTGCATGTGGTGTATGAATTGTGAGGTTGTGACCTAGCACTACATCTTCGCTTTTCGTTACTAGCAATGCTATCGCAGCCACGCTTCGCAAGCATGTGGGGAGGGATCGCGCTACCGTATCTAGCTGAGCGCTGTAGTATGCTACTGGCCTGCTGGCATCACCGTGCTTTTGGGTTAGGATGCCTGCCGCGCAACCAGCACTTTCTGTTCCGTACAGCTCAAAGGGTTTCCCATAGTCTGGCATACCTAATGCTGGCGCCTGCGTTAGGCACTGTTTAAGTTTCTCAAATGCCATCTCGGACTCGTCTGTATGCGAAATCCGATCCGGTTTGTTTGAGGAGACCATCTCCTGCAAAGGTAACGCTAGAATGGAAAACCTTGGGATCCAGTTACGGCAATACCCACACATTCCTAAAAACGTTCTGATCTGTTGCTGGGTTTGTGGCAGAGTCATGTCTCTAATTGCTTGAATTCTATCAGCGGTCAGGTGTCTCAGTCCTTGTGTTAGACAGTGTCCCAAATATTTTACTTTAGTTTGGCATAATTGTAACTTGTCTTTGGAAACCTTGTGTCCTGTGTCTGAAAGATGAAACAGGAGCTGTTTCGTATCCTTCAGGGATGCTTCCACTGAATCAGAACACAGTAGTAAATCATCCACGTACTGTATCAATACTGATCCACTCTCTGGTTGGAAAGACTGTAAACAATCATGCAAAGCCTGGGAAAATATACTTGGACTGTCTATGAAACCTTGTGGTAATCGAGTCCATGTGTATTGGACTCCTCTGTATGTAAATGCAAACAAATATTGGCTGTCAGGATGCAGGGGTACCGAAAAGAAAGCGGAGCAGAGGTCAATAACAGTGAAAAATTTCGCAGTGGGAGGGATTTGCATAAGGATGACAGCTGGATTTGGCACTACGGGGAACTGACTCTCAACTATTTTGTTAATCCCCCTTAGATCCTGCACTAGCCGTTAACCCCTCCCCCCACTCTTTTTCACAGGGAAGATGGGACTATTGGCAGTGCTGGACGTTCTTACCAGAATGCCCTGTTGTAGCAAGCGCTCTATTACTGGGTATACTCCTAACTCCACCTCTGGCTTCAGAGGGTATTGTGGGATTTTTGGAGCTATCCTACCATCTTTTACTTGCACAACTACTGGAGCTACGTTTGCCATCAATCCAGTGTCTTGTCCATCTTTAGTCCAAAGTGACTCTGGTATCTGGGATGTCATTTCTTCTACTTGGGATGGAGTCCTATTTGTCATAATGGTATGTGACAGTAATTTTGATGGGGAGTCTAACATGTCTCGCACTTCCTGAGCGTGATTCTCAGGTATGTCCAAGAATACACCTTCAGGAGTACAATAAATGACGCACCCCATTTTACACAATAAGTCTCTTCCCAGGAGATTAGTCGGTGCCGATGCAGCCAGCAAAAAGGAATGCTTGGTATGTAAAGGCCCTACTGTAATCTCGGCTGGTTTGCTAACAGGGTAGTGCTGGACTACTCCCGTTACTCCTATGGCTGGGATTGTCTTACCAGTGGTTCTCATGCCCACTGTCGAATTTATCACTGATTTGGCCGCCCCCGTATCTACAAGAAAGTTTAATGATTTACCAGCTACATTAATTGCAATTTCGGGTTCACTTCCAAGACTTGCAATCAATTTTACTGGCTGCAGATTACAGGTATGGCCACACCCCTATTGGGTATGGTGACCTCCCTGAATCCCGCTGGCAGCAACTACTTGTGAAGGGGTTAAATGGGAACTACCAGAGGCTTGCCAGTCTCTGTTCGGGGGGTATCTTTTTGTTTCCCCCGCATGTGGCTCATAACTCCGTTTCTGCGGACCCTGCTCCCAATGTCGTGTGTCGTGTCGTTGTCTAGGGGGTTGATAAGACTTTTGTATGTTTCTCGATTTACAGTCTCGTGCAAAGTGTCCCTCTCTATGACAGGAATAACAGGTTACCACATTTGACTTACCCACAGGGTTTGGTGATCTATACAAAGGCTGCCTTGTGGTCAGGGCCTGTATACTTACGGCCATTAACTTATCACTTTGTGACTCCCTGTGTCTGGTGATATTCCGATCGTGATCCACAGCTGCCTCTCTCAAAGTAGCCACCGACAGACCTCGCCAACATGGTTGCGTGGTCTGTACCCTTGTCTTTAATGCCTCTTTTAAACCATCCATTAGTACAGATACTGCTACTTCTCGATGGTTTATGTTTGTTTTAATGTCCTCTATGCCTGTGTATTTTGCCATATCTAGTAATGCCCTGTGAAAATACTCTGCAGCTGTTTCTGACTCTTTTTGTTTAATGGAGAAAATCTTGTTCCATTTAACTACAGCTGGAAAATACTCCTTTAACTGTAAACTTATCCTTTTTACATTGTCTTTGTTGTACACATCTGTAAGAGGTACATCCTGATCCAATCCACAGTCAGCTAAAAATTGAGCCGAGTCGACATTGGAGGGTAAACAAGCCCTCAGCAATACCTGCCAGCAGTGGCGTAACTACTGCCCCCGCAGTCCTCGCGGTGGCTTGGGGGCGAGGGGCTGCGGGGGCGCCACTGATTACAGCAGACTGACATGCGGACGAGCGCCCGCATGTCAGACTGCTTTCTCCTTCCCGCCGCCGCTTGTTGGAGGGACACGGACGGCACAGCGTGTGCCTCTCCTGTGTCCCTCCTGCATCATCTCCGGCGGCCGCGGGTCTAATAGGGGGAAGTGCCGTCCGTGAGCTCTAATTGGCTCACGGACGGCACTTCCCCCTATTAGACCCGCGGCCGCCGGAGATGATGCAGCAGGAGGGACACAGGAGAGGCGATCTGTGCCCTCCGTGTCCCTCCAATAAGCGGCGGCGGCGACGACGGCAGCACTGGGAGGAATATCTGGCACTGGGGGGGAGATGTCTGGCACTAGGGGGGATATCTGGCACTGGGGCATATATGGCACTGGGGGGGGGATGTCTGGCACTGGGGGGGGGTGTCTGGCACTGGGGCATATATGGCTCTGGGGGGGGATGTCTGGCACTGGGGGGGATATCTGGCACTGGGGGGGGGGATGTCTGGCACTGGGGCATATATGGCACTGGGGGGGAGATGTCTGGCACTAGGGGGGATATCTGGCACTGGGGCATATATGGCACTGGGGGGGGGATATCTGGCACCGGGGGGGGGGGTGATGTCTGGCACTGGGGGGGATATCTGGCACTGGGGGGGGGGTGTCTGGCACTGGGGCATATATGGCACTGGGGGGGATGTCTGGCACTGGGGCATATATGGCACTGGGGGGGGATGTCTGGCACTGGGGGGGATATCTGGCACTGGGGGGGGGATGTCTGGCACTGGGGCATATATGGCACTGGGGGGGGGTGTCTGGCACTAGGGGGGATATCTGGCACTGGGGGAATATCTGGCACTGGGGGCATATGTGGCACTGGGGGGGAATATATGGCACTGGTGGCATATCTGGCACGGGGGGAATATCTGGCACTGGGGGCATATGTGGCACTGGGGGGAATATCTGGCACTGGGGGCATATGTGGCACTGGGGGGGGTATATGTGTACCTGGCACATGGGGGGGGCTATATTTGGCACCGGGGGCATGTGAGTACCTGGCACCGCGGGGGAATATCTGGCACTGGGGTCATATGTGGCACTGGGAGCACAGCCCTAGCAACAAGGACTACCTCCTAGCAACGAGCATGACACCCAGTGCATGAAACACCTGACAACGAGCATGACACCCAGAGCATGAAACACCTGGCAACGAGCATGACACCCAGTGCATGAAACCCCTGACAACGAGAAGGTAATTGAAAAGTAATTAGAAGCCTTACTGTAGGACTTAATGTGTAATGGGCATTACGGTGTGTGGCATAATGTATCACGGACATTGCGGTGTGTGTCATAATGTGTCACAGGCATTACGGTGTATGGTATACTATATCGCGGGCATTGTGATATGTGGTATAATGTCTCAGGGTCATTGCAGTGTGTGGCATAATGTATCACGGACATTGCGGTGTGTGTCATAATGTGTCAGGCATTACGGTGTGTGGTATACTATATCACGGGGCATTGTGGTATGTGGTATAATGTCTCAGGGTCATTGCAGTGTGGCATAATACATAACGGGCATTGCGGTGTGTGGCATAGGGTATTACGGGCAGGGCATTGCGGTATGTGTCACAGGCATTACGGTGTATGGTATACTATATCACGGGCATTGTGGTATAATGTCTCAAGGTCATTGCGGTGTGTGTCATAATGTGTCACAGGCAGTGTATGTGCTATAATGTATCAGGGGCATTGCAGTGTATAGCATAATGTATAACGGGCATTGCGATTCCTGTCATAATGTGTCGGGGGCATTACGGTGTGTGGCATAATGTGTCACAGGCATTACGGTGTGTGGCATAATGTGTCACAGGCATTACGGTGTGTAACATAATGTGTCGGGGGCATTATGGTGTGTGGCATAATGTGTCATGTGCATTATTGTGTGTGGAATAATGTCTAAGGGCCATTGCAGTATGTGGCATAATGTATACTGGGCATTACTATAAGGAGGAAAAATGACAAATAATGTAAGGGGCATGAATCAGGATTATTTTTCTTTCCTGTGGTGGCTAACGTCTGGGCGTGCAGGTTGCAAAACTGGGGTATAAGGTAGTCTTTTCCTGCAATACCACGCCCCTTTATGAGAAACCACGCCCATTCCAACAAAACCACGCCCCTTTTTTGCAGCGCGCGCCTTAGGCGCGCGCATATTTATCCCTTTCTTGCTCCCAATTATGCGGCGGGTGGGGGGCGCCAAAGAATTTTTTGGCTTGGGGGAGAAAAATTTCTAGTTACGCCACTGCCTGCCAGTCTTTGTTATTGGGCTCTAAAGTGTTCCCTAGGTCTCTGATGTATTTCTGGCTAGCAACTAAGTCTTTCCTAGGGTCAGGGAATTCAGACACTATGGTTCTTAATTCCATTCGGGAAAACGGGCTGTACATGGCAATGTTTCTGATAGGAGTGACTCCTGTGGTGTCCGTTTTCCCATTGGGAACTGCGATTACCCTAACTGGAGCAAGTTTAATAACATCGTTCTGTGTAGATTCTACAGCCTGTGGTGAAATGGTTTCAGCATAGTGTATGGTGCCGTACTTACCCGTAGATACGACCTCACCTGTCCCTCCGCTAGGGGCCTTTGTTACTAATCTTAAGGGTTGGGCCGTGCCTACTGTTGTTTCTGATATGGTGGCTGCTAGAGAGAGCGCCGATATTGTTGCCGATTCGTCCTCTTGATCACACTCCTGGGGAAAGTTCAAAACAGGGTACAACTTGCACGGGTTAATACTTGCATTGGTTAACTTATTAACATTTACACAGTTGCTAAGTGTTTGTTTGTTACACCCTAATGCGTCATTCTCCGCAACCAATTTCTCTCCTGATATGTATGGTGGCGGCGGGGCCGTGGCTATCAGTTTCCTGATAGGATTAGATCCCGCCGCCTGAGCCAATCCTCTCTGTATTTCACCCTCCTGTTGCCATAACTGCAAATAATCATAATGTTTGATTCGTCTCTTTGTTGATTTAATGAGAAATATCCTCCTCCTTAAAATTTGTAACACTTCTGGGCTAAAGCTGCCTACTCTTGGGAACTTCTCCCCGTCTTGTACCGTCATTCTCTCCCATTCATCACATAAAACCTCTGTGTGTGAACCGTATTTTTCACAAATTACGTACCTTGCCGACCCGATTGGTCGGTTTACTGAATCAACCCGAACCGAGGTTGATCGCCCCCTACCTGAACAATTGGCCCCCATACCTGTAGGTGTTGCTTTCACCACCTCTGACCTTCAATCAGGGTCTTCAGCGAACCCTTACAAAACCAAAATGTTCAAGATAGGCTGACGGTGGCGGTTTACCGAGTACCCCACTCACTCGCCCACGCCGACCAATACGACCTACACACTGCCCTAGTGCTGGCGTACTCGACCCAGGGCCCCTATGAACCTTCGTTTACTGGAACATGTGAGTGTGATCCGCAGAGCATTAACCCTTTCCAGTAACTGTTGGTTGTTGGATAATTCCTGAGTGACCAGCGAACTTCCCTTTAGAAAATAAAAAATTACACAAATCACGTCAGAATGTACAAATAGTGTTTATGACCCGTTTCGTACACAAATGGTACTGGTCAGATTAACTAATGCACACAATTACGTGCGGTACAATCGTTCAGCACATAAGCAACTAATCTTATGTGCGGAGCGACCAGTGGAATCGAAAATTGCGGCTGCGAATTCCTTCAGCATGAGCTTTAATGGCCTATATGGGTTCTGCACCAACCCCCTGGGTTGTGCTCTTTTCTCTATTTATAGTGGACTTCCTTGTCTGCTGTACCAGGACCTCCTGGTCAATTCCGGACCTCCTGGTCTGTGCTACAATAGACCTCCTGGTCTGCTATACTCTAATGCTCAGATTTTATGTTTAACAAAGGATGCCTCCCTTGCCACCATGCACGTCACTTACATGTATGTACCCTGCGAGAACTCGACTTCTTGTGGTTCAACCTCAAAAAAATTGTATAAACTTATATATGCAAACACTCACTCACCACATGTACACTTTTGTTTCTATTTCTATTTCTGCGCAGAAATTTTCTTTCCTTTAGACCAGATGTGTTGTAAATTTGGAGAAGGATCTGTTAGTCTAAATTTCGGACACTAAAATAGATTTGCGCTATTTATCGCGTTGCCACCTTTTCGCCTGTTACAATAACACTAGCGTGTGATTTGAGTTACGTGGGCTTACCCGGACGCTCCGTTGCGTAATATACGCTGCGTGCGTCGGCCTTTGAGTTGCGTACGCGAGTCTCACCCTTTGTTAGAGACACGTGTACACTACACAAAGCAAATATCCACCGTAACACAATTTTTCACGTTTATCAATGTAGATGATCCTCGATCATCTACCGAACACCACACCACTCTCTCCTTGTATCTTTAGGTAGAGCTGCGTGCGTGTTTTGCAATTTATCCCTTAATGTATTACTTTTATACTTTAACTATGAAATAGCGACAAATCTCTCTTAGCACGTTTATCAATTATAAAATGGCAAACAGGAGAGTGATATATGAAAATACACAAATGAAAAGAAATGCAGATATATGCGTGCGTGCGTACGCAAGACAGAAATAACAGTTTAAAAAGACACTAGCGTGTTGTTCTTACCTCCGGTTCCGGATTCCCTCAGCACCCTTTACTAAGCGAAGCAGACGCTTATCCAGACAGCACTGCGAGGAATATGATCTCCCGCCCTTTGCTGATGGATAGTGTCTGCTGAAATTACCTAGCAGAGATATGTGAAGGACGGACGAGCCGCCAATTGATAAAGCTAAATATTTATCTTACTTAAAACCCTTTAAGAGGTCTAAGAACACTGTATGCTATTAACGTATGGAATACCGTAAGGGTACGCACATTGCGTAACAATCGCTTAGCCGTAGTCGAGACGCTCAAGCGTCACGTTCGCTCACGGCCAAGAGATCACTGGCAGGCACGCTATCGGCTGCCGACTAACGTAATGATTCGCTATAGCGTAGCGGACGCTCGGGACCACGAGGAGATCACCAGCGGCGCAGACGCTCACGATGTTAAACCTTTATAACTATACCATAAAACAGTGTATTATGCAGTAAACCTTGGTGTAGTGATAAGATGAGAATGCAACACAGTGTAAGATGGCTTACACTAAAGCTGTTTGAGCGATAGAGACGCTCCTATTACCCACTGCAATATAATGAACACACAATACCGGTCTAAGGGTCTAACGCCTTTTAAGGAAATGAATGAACGTTCAAAAAGAATAATACAATACAAGTCATACACTACCAATATAACATAGACTACCTAACCAGATAACTACACATGAAATACAATATTAGTACAATAACTATATAAGAGAAACGAGAGAGAAAGAGAAGAGAGAGAGAGAGATATGGCTCACAATAACAAGAAAGACAATATGATTGCGGAGAAAACTTACGCACAAAGGGGAACGATCGCATGCGCCTCTGGATATCCAGCTCCCGATTATAAGCAATGAGAACCGTTGAAGAGTGAGAGCTGGATATGATCGGCTTGTCTATTTATGCCCCACAAACAATACCATTCAATGGTCCCTACAATCTCATTGTTCATTGGACACAGGAATTTGTCTTCGCATTATAACAAAAGGTCATAGGTTGATTCATACAGGTGGGCTGTGTCTACTTCCAACTGCTCAGGTGGGTGGAAAACTAGGTTTCCCGCCGCATGGATAAGTAAGTGCAAATAATAGTAAATGGACATAAACTTCTTATGTCCATAACTATTCGCACGAGCGATTAATCCGCTTCAAACCAACACCGGAATATTGCTAATTAAATACTCTTCCGATGGATACTAAACACCACTGTATAATCCTTGTCTGACCCTTTGTATCAGACAAAGAGGGATCTCTCTGTCCATGAACATGCTACATTAACTAAACTTTCAGAATCTATCAAAGGGACCATGATCTACAAAATACATTATATGGTTAAAATATATATCGATTGAGTCGCCCGCTAGACGCATACAAACTCTACCGTAAATCCGCATATCGTGCGCCTGCGGGTGCACGCATAGGCGAGTATGCGCACGCACGGGAGAGCTCTTGCACGCGCAGCAGGAGCTCGCATGAGGTGCAAATATGGCAGTGTGCATAGTGATATTTTTCTGACTTTGACAAAACTACAGCTACTTATTCAAAATGGTAAAATATGGTGTGTGTGCCCACTTTGCCAGTATATTTCATGCCCAAAACAGCGTTGGGCCAGGCAAAATACAACTGCGTCATATGTAAGTGACCACCCTCTGTTGATTTCAGGTGTCAGATTTGTGGCCCAAGACTGGTTAACCCTTGCAAAACTACAGCTACTTATTCAAAATGGTAAAATATGGTGTGTGTGCCCACTTTGCCAGTATATTTCATGCCCAAAACAGCGTTGGGCCAAGCAAAATACAACTGCGTCATATGTAAGTGACCACCCTCTGTTGATTTCAGGTGTCAGATTTGTGGTCCAAGACTGGTTAACCCTTGCAAAACTACAGCTACTTATTCAAAATGGTAAAATATGGTGTGTGTGCCCACTTTGCCAGTGTATTTCATGCCCAAAACAGCGTTGGGCCAGGCAAAATACAACTGCGTCATATGTAAGGGAACCTACTCTGTTGATTTCAGGTGTCAAATTTGTTACCCAAAACTCATTAACCCTTGCAAAACTGAATGATCTGAATAAGAAGCTGGAGTTCGAATAAGAAGTGAATAAGAAGCTGGAGCTTGAATAAGAAGTGAATAAGAAGCTGGCCGAATAAGAAGCTAACTTCAGCATCGTCTATACTAGACTGTACTGATCAATTTGATGTGTAACATTTGTACATATGTGTGTGAATGAGTCTGAACCAGTAAATCTGCATACAAACTGTTACACTGCAGCTTTTTCTCGCATCAAGTTCCATTGTACGCAGTGCCAGATTAAAGTTCACATTGCCCTGGAACTGAAATTTATAAAAGGCCTATTGTGTGCTGCCACAGGGGATTAGTTATGTGGGGGGCATGACCAGTGGTGTGGGGGTGTGGCCTGCATCACGAGTTGTATCAAGAGCCTTCCTTCAATTGCCCCGCCCCTACACATTTTACTTATACAGCTGTAGACACAGTCATCCATTCTGCAGCTTGGCATATTTGCGGCAATCAAGTGTGCCCAAGACTAAGACGCACGCGTGCGTCTAAGTACAAGCACCCATAGGAATACATGATCAGCTCAGAGCGGCCTGTGTGCCCGTGCAGCCGAGCTGCAGGATGGATGAGCGTGACTACATCTGTATCCACAGTGTAATATGAAAGTCTACAAACAAAAAGAAACCATACTTGTTAACCTGACAAAGAAGGAAAAATGGCGCTTAGTGATTATATGAATTTCAAACCTCTCTACTAAAGAGATTATGGGTCACTTACACCCCTTTCACACAACTTGAGGTGGATCGCACCGAGGAGCCTGACATGGGAGCTCCCAGGGTGCGACTCACCTCAGGCACCCCGCTGCCGCTGTCTGCAACCCAGTGACGTGCGGTGAGGTTAATGGCTGGGGAGGCACAGGCTCGTATCAGATCGCCCCGATCCGCCTCCCACCTTTCAATCTTCTTGCGGTCCGCGCTGTGACCGCTTTCTTCATTGCCGGCGTCGTTGCCCAGCGACCGCTGTTGCTGAGCAACGACGCGCCTGCGCATTATGTCCACCGTGCATGCGTAGAACCGACCCGTTTGCCCCGCGGCGATGAACCGCAGCGTGCGAACGGGTCGGAATGACCCCCAATATACAATGGTGTTTTTCCTGTATTGAGCCCCTGGCTCTATGCAGATACACGGAAGAACAGGCACTCACCGGACTTTGAAAAACAATTTTTGCATTAGTGCAATAAGTAAACAATTACAGCATGGTGTCCATGGTGTGTGTGTGTGTGTATATTACACACACACACACACACACACACACACACACACACACACACACACACACACACACACACAAAACATATACTGTATATATACAGGTATATGGGGGCTTGCAGAATCGACAACAATATTGCATAGTTGAGTACACCATTTCTATGCCTTTATTCTGGCATTTTCATCAGGTCATAGTGTATTATATATATACACACACACATATAGATATATACATATACATACCATTATACATGCACGCACATATTATCTATCTATCTATCTATCTATCTATCTATCTATCTATCTATATCTATATATACACATATATACGTGTATATATATATATATATATATATATATATATATATATATATATATGGGTTGAGTATCCCTTATCCAAAATGCTTGGGACCAGAGGAATTTTGGATATCGGATTTTTCCGTATTTTGGAATAATTGCATACCATAATGAGATATTATGGTGATGGGACCTAAATCTAAGCACAGAATGCATTTATGTTTCATATACACCTTATACACACAGCCTGAAGGCCATTTTATCCAATATTTTTTATAACTTTGTACATTAAACAAAGTGTGTGTACATTCACACAATTCATTTATGTTTCACATACACCTTATACACACAGCCTGGGGATCATTTAATACAATATTTTTAATAACTGAGTATTAAACAAAGTTTGTGTACACTGAGCCATCAAAAAACAAAGGTTTCACTATCTCACTCTCACTCAAAAAAGTCCGTATTTCGGAATATTCCGTATTTCGGAATATTTGGATATGGGATACTCAACCTGTATATATATATATATATATATATATATATACACACACACACACACACACACACACACACACACACACACACACACACACACATATAGATATATACATATGCATACCACTATACATGCACACACATATTATATATATATATATATATATATATATATATATCTATATATACACATTTATACGCATATATATATATATATATATATATATATATATATATATATATATATATATATATATAATACACACGTGCCAGGGAGTATTTGTGTATAACATTCTTTGCTAGGCTGACATTGGCTCCAGCGGTAGGGCTCCGTACCCAGAGATCTGTACTCCCACACTCCGCCGGACCGTCCCTCCTCCCAGCACCAAGCACACGCGCTGATACAAGTCGGCACTGTAGAGGACTGCTGCACAGCGATTAAACCCACGAACCCACGGGCTCCCAGGACCTTGCTGCCACATCTCCTCCCCCCCCCCCCCCCCCCCCTAACCCCTAACACCCGGCGGAGGCAAAAGACTCCACAGATACGCTCACTCACAGCGGGTCCAGGAGTGGGTCCGAGGTTGTGGCCATTGTGCTTCGTTCTAACAGAGCTCCGGTCTCCACTGTCTCTGCCTGGATGGTCACATGACACATCCGTGGTCACCAATCATAGCTGAAGCCACTGTGAGGCATGCCACATGGCTCATTTTCCAGTGGTGTGTATCCCCCTCCTTGCTCCACAGGCAGCGCAGCAGCAGTCCCCAACAGTGAGATGTGAGGCAGAGCTATTGCTGCCTCACGTCTCATTTCTCCCTGCAGTTCCAAAGAGATCTGCAGCGTTTTAACTATACAAATGATTGTTTTGATGTTTCTATGTTTTAGGTATCTTCTTTGTATTATTCTAATCATGATAGACAAATTTCTGTTGTAACAGGGAGCATGACAGGTGAGGCTCTGCCTCCCCTGCCTCCCCTGACTGCACGTCCCTGCTGCAACCTGGCATATTGCCGGGTTGGTGACATCAGCGGTGATGCGGCGGGGGCGGTGCTCGGAGATCACATGATCTCCAAGCACCACCCGTACACACACTGTGAACGGGTCACATCAACCCGGCTCCCGTTCACACCGCACATCGAGCCGGGTTGAACACGAGTTCAACCCTGCTCGCTACCAGGGTTGAAATACCAAGTTGCTCGACCCGGTATTTTTCCCTTGACCGCACCTGAACACAGGTTATGCGTGCTCATGTGCCAATAACTCGTGTTCATAGCTGGTGGTCTGAAAGGGGTATAAGCGATATCATGAATGTGACATCTCTATATACAGTACTGTATATTCAAAAGCGAGCCCTAACCTTATTAATAACTACACAAAGAAGATACTAGAGCTAGATCCGATAGTGAGCAGCGCCCATACTACGCCACACAGTGGCACCCATACTACGTCACACAGCGGCGCCCATACTACACTCACACAGCAGCACCCATACTACGCTCACATAGCCCCCAAACTATGCTCACACAGCGGCACCCATACTACACAGCGCCCATACTGCGCTCACACAGCGGCACCCATACTATGTCACACAGCACCCAAACTATGCTCACACAGCGGCACCCATACTACACAGCGCCCATACTACGCTCACACAGCGGCACCCATACTATGTTACACAGCTGCACCCATACTACACTCACACAGCGGCACCCATACTGTATTTCGCTCACACAGCACCCAAACTATGGTCACACAGCGGCACCCATACAACACAGCACCCATACTACTATCACACAGTGGCACCCATACTATGCTCACAGCGGCACCCATACAACACTCGCACAACGGCACCCATACTAAACAGCACCCATACTACACTCACACAGCAGCACCCATACTACACTCACACAGTGGCACCCATACTACGCTCACACAGCAGCACCCGTACTACACAGCACCCATACTACTCTCACACAGCACCCATACTACTCTCACACAGCAGCATCCATACCACACAGCACTCATACTACGCTCACAGAGCAGCACCCATACTACGCTGATACAGCGGCACCCATACTACGCTCACACAGCGGCACCCATACTACTACACAGCACCCATACTACGCTCACACAGCACCCATACTACGCTCACACAGTGGCACCCATACTACGTCACACAGCGGCACCCATACTACGCTCACACAGCTGCACCCATACTACACAGCACCCATACTACGCTCACACAGCGGCACCCACACTACACAGCACCCATACTACGCTCACACAGAGGCACCCATACTACACAGCACCCATACTACACTCACACAGCGGCACCCATACTACACAGCACCCATACTACGCTCACACAGCGTCACCCATACTACACAGCACCCATACTACACTCACACAGCGGCACCCATACTACACAACATCCATACTATGCTCACACAGTGGCACCCATACTACACAGCACCCATACCACGCTCACACAGCAGCACCAATAATGCACAGCACCCATACTACACTCACACAGCAGCACCCATACTATGATCCACAGCAGCACCAATACTACGATCCACAGCAGCATCCATACCACACTCACACAGCGGCACCCATACTACGCTCACACCAAGGGATTGGCCCACCAGGACACCATGACAGATTCCGATGGGCCGGTCCCATATTCCCCTCAGCCAGGCCGATTTTACACTCAGGCTGGGCTGGCTCACACTGCTTCCAGAACTTGCGGTTCATTGGAACGCAATCCGGTAGTTAGGCTAGTGAGCACTTCCGGGTGCATCTAGCCGTGAAAAGTGGTGAAACTGTTCTACCAACGATGGACCTGGAGAAAGTTTACCAGCCCAGCAGCATCCTCTCCCTGGCCCCGGCCAAAGATCGCTTCAAAAAGCCCGTCCAGGGAGCAGCAGCATAGCGATGGTTGGAGCCCGGTTCACTACACCCGCCGCCACCCTAGCTCCCACACTCTCACTGAACTGGCTAGAGCAGCAACTGAGCACTGAAGGGGACCCGGCATAGAGGTGATTTTTAATTATGTTATTTGCTTTAGGCCTACTAGCACCCTGAGCGAGAAAATTTCAAAGCACCCCCTCCCATCCCCTATGCGTGCGCGCTACTGGAAAAGTGGGCGTGACCTCCTGGAAAAGTGGGCATGGCCTTGCAACTTCATATTATCTAACTATAAATAAATATATTTTCACACCCCCTCTACGCACACAATTAGCAGCCTTACACATAATAGCCACAGCAGTGTTCCTTACACACAATGTCTCCAGTATAGTGCCAGCTACACATACAGTAATGTCTACAGTAGTGTAGTGCCAGATAGACATGACATGCCCCCCAGCAGTGCCAGATAGACATGACATGCCCCGCAGCAGTGCCTGCTACACATGACATGCCCCACAGCAGTGCCAGCTACACATGACATGCCCCCCAGCAGTGCCAGATAGACATGACATGCCCCGCAGCAGTGCCAGCTACACACGACATGCCCCCCAGCAGTGCCAGCTACACATGACATGCCCCCAGCAGTGCCAGCTACACATGACATGCCCCTCAGCAGTGCCAGATGCACAGGACATGCCCCCCCCCCCCACAGTGACAGATTTATAAATGCCCCCACAGTGCCAGAATTGCCCCACAGTGCCAGATACATAAATGCATCCACAGTGCCAGATACATAAATGCCCCTACAGTGCCAGATACATAAATGCTCACACAGTGCCAGATACATAAATGCCCACACAGTGCCAGATATGTCCCCACAGTGCCAGATACATTAATGCCCCCCAAAGTGACAGATATGCCCCAGCAGTGCCAGATACATTAATGCCCCCCACAGTGCCAGATATGCCCACACAGTGCCAGATACATAAATGCCCCCACAGTTCCAGATACATAAATGCCCACACAGTGCCAGATACATAAATGCTCAGGCAGTACCAGATATGCCCCCACAGCAGAGGCGTAGCTAGGGTTTTTGGTAGGGATGAGCGGGTTCGGTTCCTCAGAATCCGAACCCCCCCGAACTTCATGTTTTTTTACACGGGGCCGAGCGACTCGGATCTTCCCGCCTTGCTCAGTTAACCCGAGCGCGCCCGAACGTCATCATCCCGCTGTCGGATTCTCGCGAGGCTCGGATTCTATCGCGAGACTCGGATTCTATATAAGGAGCCGCGCGTCGCCGCCATTTTCACACGTGCATTGAGATTCATAGGGAGAGGACGTGGCTGGCGTCCTCTCCGTTTATAGAGAAGAGAGTGAGACAGTAGAGAGAGACACAGTAGTAATTTTGGGGAGCATTAGGAGGAGTACTAGTTACTTGCTGAAGTGATAGATAGTGTGACTGTATATTATCTGACTTGTGGGGGAGACACTGACAGTGGGGAGCAGTTAGAGTCTGAGAGCAGGACTCAGGAGTACATATAACGTACAGTGCACACTTTTGCTGCCAGAGTGCCACACTGCCATTGTGACCACACTGACCACCAGTATAATATATATTGTGATTGTCTGCTTAGGAGTACTACTTGCAAGTTGCTGATAGTGTGACCAGTGACCTGACCACCAGTCACCACCAGTTTAATATATATATATATATATATATATATAATTGTATATAATATATATATATATATAATATTGTATACCACCTACCCGTGGTTTTTTTTTTTTTCTTTCTTCTTTATACATACTACTATAGTAGCTTACTGTAGCAGTCTGCGATGCTGCTGAGCTGACTGTGTCCAGCAGGTCCGTCATCAGTCATTACATAATAAATATATATACCTGTCCGGCTGCAGTACTAGTGATATTATATATATATATATTGATTTCATCTCATTATCATCCAGTCTATATTAGCAGCAGACACAGTACGGTAGTCCACGGCTGTAGCTACCTCTGTGTCGGCAGTCGCTCGCCCATCCATAATTGTATACCACCTACCCGTGATTTTTTTTTTCTTTCTTCTTTATACATACTACTATAGTAGCTTACTGTAGCAGTCTGCGGTGCTGCTGAGCTGACAGTGTCCAGCAGGTCCGTCATCAGTCATTACATAATAAATATATCTACCTGTCCGGCTGCAGTACTAGTGTGATATAATATATATTGATTTCATCTCATTATCATCAAGTCTATATTAGCAGCAGACACAGTACGGTAGTCCACGGCTGTAGCTACCTCTGTGTCAGCAGTCGCTCGTCCATCCATAATTGTATACCACCTACCCGTGTTTTTTTTTTTTTTCTTTCTTCTTTATACATACTACTATAGTAGCTTACTGTAGCAGTCTGCGGTGCTGCTGAGCTGACAGTGTCCAGCAGGTCCGTCATCAGTCATTACATAATAAATATATCTACCTGTCCGGCTGCAGTACTAGTGATATTATATATATATATATTGATTTCATCTCATTATCATCCAGTCTATATTAGCAGCAGACACAGTACGGTAGTCCACGGCTGTAGCTACCTCTGTGTCGGCAGTCGCTCGTCCATCCATAATTGTATACCACCAACCCGTGGTTTTTTTTTTTCTTTCTTCTTTATACATACTACTATAGTAGCTTACTGTAGCAGTCTGCGGTGCTGCTGAGCTGACAGTGTCCAGCAGGTCCGTCATCAGTCATTACATAATAAATATATATACCTGTCCGGCTGCAGTACTAGTGATATTATATATATATATATATTAATTTCATCTCCTTATCATCCAGTCTATATTAGCAGCAGACACAGTACGGTAGTCCACGGCTGTAGCTACCTCTGTGTCGGCAGTCGCTCGTCCATCCATAAGTATACTAGTATCCATCCATCTCCATTGTTTACCTGAGGTGCCTTTTAGTTGTGCCTATTAAAATATGGAGAACAAAAATGTTGAGGTTCCAAAATTAGGGAAAGATCAAGATCCACTTCCACCTCGTGCTGAAGCTGCTGCCACTAGTCATGGCCGAGACGATGAAATGCCAGCAACGTCGTCTGCCAAGGCCGATGCCCAATGTCATAGTACAGAGCATGTAAAATCCAAAACACCAAATATCAGTAAAAAAAGGACTCCAAAATCTAAAATAAAATTGTCGGAGGAGAAGCGTAAACTTGCCAATATGCCATTTACCACACGGAGTGGCAAGGAACGGCTGAGGCCCTGGCCTATGTTCATGGCTAGTGGTTCAGCTTCACATGAGGATGGAAGCACTCAGCCTCTCACTAGAAAACTGAAAAGACTCAAGCTGGCAAAAGCACCGCAAAGAACTGTGCGTTCTTCGAAATCCCAAATCCACAAGGAGAGTCCAATTGTGTCGGTTGCGATGCCTGACCTTCCCAACACTGGACGTGAAGAGCATGCGCCTTCCACCATTTGCACGCCCCCTGCAAGTGCTGGAAGGAGCACCCGCAGTCCAGTTCCTGATAGTCAGATTGAAGATGTCAGTGTTGAAGTACACCAGGATGAGGAGGATATGGGTGTTGCTGGCGCTGGGGAGGAAATTGACAAGGAGGATTCTGATGGTGAGGTGGTTTGTTTAAGTCAGGCACCCGGGGAGACACCTGTTGTCCGTGGGAGGAATAGGGCCGTTGACATGCCTGGTGAAAATACCAAAAAAATCAGCTCTTCGGTGTGGAAGTATTTCACCAGAAATGCGGACAACATTTGTCAAGCCGTGTGTTGCCTTTGTCAAGCTGTAATAAGTAGTGGTAAGGACGTTAACCACCTCGGAACATCCTCCCTTATACGTCACCTGCAGCGCATTCATAATAAGTCAGTGACAAGTTCAAAAACTTTGGGCGACAGCGGAAGCAGTCCACTGACCAGTAAATCCCTTCCTCTTGTAACCAAGCTCACGCAAACCACCCCACCAACTCCCTCAGTGTCAATTTCCTCCTTCCCCAGGAATGCCAATAGTCCTGCATGCCATGTCACTGGCAATTCTGACGAGTCCTCTCCTGCCTGGGATTCCTCCGATGCATCCTTGCGTGTAACGCCTACTGCTGCTGGCGCTGCTGTTGTTGCTGCTGGGAGTCGATGGTCATCCCAGAGGGGAAGTCGTAAGCCCACTTTTACTACTTCCACCAAGCAATTGACTGTCCAACAGTCCTTTGCGAGGAAGATGAAATATCACAGCAGTCATCCTGTTGCAAAGCGGATAACTGAGGCCATGACAACTATGTTGGTGTTAGACGTGCGTCCGGTATCCGCTGTTAGTTCACAGGGAACTAGACAATTTCTTGAGGCAGTGTGCCCCCGTTACCAAATACCATCTAGGTTCCACTTCTCTAGGCAGGCGATACCGAGAATGTACACGGACGTCAGAAAAAGACTCACCAGTGTCCTAAAAAATGCAGTTGTACCCAATGTCCACTTAACCACGGACATGTGGACAAGTGGAGCAGGGCAGGGTCAGGACTATATGACTGTGACAGCCCACTGGGTAGATGTATGGACTCCCGCCGCAAGAACAGCAGCGGCGGCACCAGTAGCAGCATCTCGCAAACGCCAACTCTTTCCTAGGTAGGCTACGCTTTGTATCACCGGTTTCCAGAATACGCACACAGCTGAAAACCTCTTACGGCAACTGAGGAAGATCATCGCGGAATGGCTTACCCCAATTGGACTCTCCTGTGGATTTGTGGCATCGGACAACGCCAGCAATATTGTGTGTGCATTAAATATGGGCAAATTCCAGCACGTCCCATGTTTTGCACATACCTTGAATTTGGTGGTGCAGAATTTTTTAAAAAACGACAGGGGCGTGCAAGAGATGCTGTCGGTGGCCAGAAGAATTGCGGGACACTATCGGCGTACAGGCACCACATACAGAAGACTGGAGCACCACCAAAAACGCCTGAACCTGCCCTGCCATCATCTGAAGCAAGAAGTGGTAACGAGGTGGAATTCAACCCTCTATATGCTTCAGAGGTTGGAGGAGCAGCAAAAGGCCATTCAAGCCTATACAATTGAGCACGATATAGGAGGTGGAATGTACCTGTCTCAAGCGCAGTGGAGAATGATTTCAACGTTGTGCAAGGTTCTGCAACCTTTTGAACTTGCCACACGTGAAGTCAGTTCAGACACTGCCAGCCTGAGTCAGGTCATTCCCCTCATCAGGCTTATGCAGAAGAAGCTGGAGGCATTGAAGGAGGAGCTAAAATGGAGCGATTCCGCTAGGCATGTGGGACTTGTGGATGGAGCCCTTAATTAGCTTAACAAGGATTCACGGGTGGTCAATCTGTTGAAATCAGAGCACTACATTTTGGCCACCGTGCTCGATCCTAGATTTAAAACCTACCTTGGATCTCTCTTTCCGGCAGACACAAGTCTGCTGGGGTTCAAAGACCTGCTGGTGACAAAATTGTCAAGTCAAGCGGAACGCGACCTGTCAACATCTCCTCCTTCACATTCTCCCGCAACTGGGGGTGCGAGGAAAAGGCTCAGAATTCCGAGCCCACCCGCTGGCGGTGATGCAGGGCAGTCTGGAGCGACTGCTGATGCTGACATCTGGTCTGGACTGAAGGACCTGACAACGATTACGGACATGTCGTCTACTGTCACTGCATATGATTCTCTCACCATTGAAAGAATGGTGGAGGATTATATGAGTGACCGCATCCAAGTAGGCACGTCAGACAGTCCGTACTTATACTGGCAGGAAAAAGAGGCAATTTGGAGGCCCTTGCACAAACTGGCTTTATTCTACCTAAGTTGCCCTCCCACAAGTGTGTACTCCGAAAGAGTGTTTAGTGCCGCCGCTCACCTTGTCAGCAATCTGCGTACGAGGTTACTTCCAGAAAATGTGGAGAAGATGATGTTCATTAAAATGAATTATAATCAATTCCTCCGTGGAGACATTGACCAGCAGCAATTGCCTCCACAAAGTACACAGGGAGCTGAGATGGTGGATTCCAGTGGGGACGAATTGATAATCTGTGAGGAGCGGGATGTACACGGTGATATATCGGAGGATGATGATGAGGTGGACATCTTGCCTCTGTAGAGCCAGTTTGTGCAAGGAGAGATTAATTGCTTCTTTTTCGGTGGGGGTCCAAACCAACCAGTCATTTCAGTCACAGTCGTGTGGCAGACCCTGTCACTGAAATGATGGGTTGGTTAAAGTGTGCATGTCCTGTTTATACAACATAAGGGTGGGTGGGAGGGCCCAAGGACAATTCCATCTTGCACCTCTTTTTTCTTTCATTTTTATTTGCGTCATGTGCTGTTTGGGGAGTGTTTTTTGGAAGGGCCATCCTGCGTGACACTGCAGTGCCACTCCTAGATGGGCCAGGTGTTTGTGTCGGCCACTAGGGTCGCTTATCTTACTCACACAGCTACCTCATTGCGCCTCTTTTTTTCTTCTTTGCGTCATGTGCTGTTTGGGGAGTGTTTTTTGGAAGGGCCATCCTGCGTGACACTGCAGTGCCACTCCTAGATGGGCCAGGTGTTTGTGTCGGCCACTAGGGTCGCTTATCTTACTCACACAGCTACCTCATTGCGCCTCTTTTTTTCTTTGCGTCATGTGCTGTTTGGGGAGTGTTTTTTGGAAGGGCCATCCTGCGTGACACTGCAGTGCCACTCCTAGATGGGCCAGGTGTTTGTGTCGGCCACTAGGGTCGCTTAGCTTAGTCATCCAGCGACCTCGGTGCAAATTTTAGGACTAAAAATAATATTGTGAGGTGTGAGGTATTCAGAATAGACTGAAAATGAGTGGAAATTATGGTTTTTGAGGTTAATAATACTTTGGGATCAAAATGACCCCCAAATTCTATGATTTAAGCTGTTTTTTAGGGTTTTTTGAAAAAAACACCCGAATCCAAAACACACCCGAATCCGACAAAAAAAATTCGGTGAGGTTTTGCCAAAACGCGGTCGAACCCAAAACACGGCCGCGGAACCGAACCCAAAACCAAAACACAAAACCCGAAAAATTTCAAGTGCACATCCCTAGTTTTTGGAGCCCAGGGCAAGATGGAAAATGGGCGTGGTCACACCCCAGAAGGGGTGTGGCCACACACCAGAAGGGGTGTGGCCACTGAAAATGGCCCACAGTGCTAGTTACATTGCCCCACAGTGCCAGATACAATGCCCCACAGTGCCAGATACATGCCCCACAGTGCCAAATACATGCCCAACAGTGCCAGATACATGCCCCACAGTGCCAGTTACATTGCCAGATACATTGCCCCACAGTGCCAGTTACATTGCCAGATACATTGCCCCACAGTGCTAGTTACATTGCCCCACAGTGCCAGTTACATTGCCCCACAGTGCCAGATACATTGCCCCACAGTGCCAGATACATTGCCCCACAGTGCCAGATACATTGCCCCACAGTGCCAGATACATTGCCAGATACATTGCCCCACAGTGCCAGTTACATTGCCAGATACATTGCCCCACAGTGCCAGATACATTGCCCCACAGTACCAGTTACATTGCCCCACAGTGCCAGATACATTGCCCCACAGTGCCAGATACATTGCCCCACAGTGCCAGATACATTGCCCCACTGTGCCAGATACATTGCCCCACAGTGCCAGATACATTGCCCCACTGTGCCAGATACATGCCCCACAGTGCCAGATACATGCCCCACAGTGCCAGATACATTGCCCCACTGTGCCAGATACATGCCCCACTGTGCCAGATACATGCCCCACAGTGCCAGATACATGCCCCACAGTGCCAGATACATGCCCCACAGTGCCAGATACATTGCCCCACTGTGCCAGACACATTGCCCCACAGTACCAGTTACATTGCCAGATACATTGCCCCACAGTGCCAGTTACATTTCCCCACAGTGCCAGATACATTTCCCCACAGTGCCAGATACATTGCCACACAGTGCCAGATACATTGCCCCACTGTGCCAGATACATGCCCCACTGTGCCCCAGTGTGCCAGATACATGCCCCACTGTGCCAGATACATGCCCCACTGTGCCAGATACATTGCCCCACTGTGCCAGATACATGCCCCACTGTGCCAGATACATGCCCCACTGTGCCAGATACATGCCCCACTTTGCCAGATACATGCCCCACTGTGCCAGATACATGCCCCACTGTGCCAGATACATTGTCCCACTGTGCCAGATACATGCCCCACTGTGCCAGATACATGCCCCACTGTGCCAGATACATGCCCCACAGTGCCAGATACATTGCCCCACTGTGCCAGATACATTGCCCCACTGTGCCAGATACATGCTCCACTGTGCCAGATTCATGCCCCACTGTGCCAGATACATGCCCCACTGTGCCAGATACATGCCCCACTGTGCGGTGTGCGGTCCCCCCCCCGGTCACTCACCGGCTGTTGTGTCTGTGAGGGGAGGAGAGCGCAGCGCCTCTGCTTCCCCTCACCGCTCCCGGTCTCCGGCGGCTGTGTGGCGCCGGATCGCCAGCCAATCAGAGCTCGCAGACCGACAGCCAATCAGGAGCCGGTCCGCAAGCTCTGATTGGCTAACGCCGGACACCGGACACACGCAGCGCTGCTGGCAGCGCTGCTAGTGCTCTGGCGGCGGTGAGGGGAGGGAGAGACGCTGCGCTCTCCTCCCCTCACATTTCGGCATGATGGGGGCGATGGGGCCGAGTGGGGCATGATGCCCTGGCCCCCGGTGGCGCCCCCCTCTCCTGGGCCTGCAAAGGCGCCCAGGGCACGTGCCCCACTCGCCCTACCCTTGTTACGCCTCTGCCCCACAGTGCCAGATACATTAATGCCCCCCACAGTGCCAGATATGTCCCCACAGTACCAGATACAATAATGCCCCCACAGTGCCAGATATGCCCCCACAGTGCCAGATACATAAATGACCCCACAGTGCCAGATATGCCCCCACAGTGCCAGATATGCCCCCACAGTGCCAGATATGCCCCTACAGTGCCTGCTACATAAATGCCCCCACAGTGCCAGCTACATTAATGCCCCCGCAGTGCCAGATATGCCCCCACAGTGCCAGATATGCCCTCACAGTGCCAGATACATAAATGCCACCACAGTACCTGCTGTGAGGAGGGAGTGGGGAGTGCTGAGGGCTGCGGGCAGACTCTTCTTAAACTATGCAGTGTGCGCTATGCGCGCTGTGTGGCACCAGCCTCTGACGTCAGACGCCGGCGCCGCACAGAGAATTTTGCACTGACTGCTGGCTGGGAGTGGGGCTGGGTGGCGGGGCTGGGCGGGGATGGACCAGACGGATGCTGCAGTGCTGGATCCTGGAGGCACACACACAGGACCAGGCTCCAGGCACGAATATGGCGGTGCCAGCGTGCGGCGCCCATTAAGGGTGGCGCCCCGCACAGCCGCTCTATTCGGCCCTGCTGCTCACAGTGTATGGTTTGGGGACTGGACAGGAGCAAGATGTACCTTGTTCTCAGGATGCCAGCTGATCAGGCAGCACTCACAGCCAGCCCTTGGACAATCTCTTATGCAAAGCCCATCAGCCCTATAGCTGCCCAATGTCTGTCCATGATGAAGAGCCTATTTATGTAATGCGGTGGCTACGTATGTTGGGGGTCATTCCGAGTTGATCGCTAGCTGAAAATGTTCGCTGCGCAGCGATGATGCCAAAAAACGGCACTTCTGCGCATGCGTATGCGGCGCAATACGCACGCGCGACGTACTTTCACAAAGGCAGATGTAGTTTCACACAAGGTCTAGCGATGCATTTTAGTCGCACTGGCTGCCACAGAGTGATTGACATGAAGTGGGTGTTTCTGGGTGTCAGCTGACTGTTTTCTGGGTGTGTTCGAAAAAACACAGGCGTGCCAGGAAAAATGCAGGCGTGGCTGGGTGAACGCAGGGTGTGTTTGTGACGTCAAATCCGGAACTGAACAGTCTGAAGTGATCGCAAGCGCTGAGTAGGTCTGAAGCTACTCTGAAACTGCACAAAATTATTTTGTAGCCGCTCTGCGATCCTTTCGTTTGCACTTCTGCTAAGCTAAAATACACTCCCAGTGGGAGGCGGCATAGCGTTTGCACGGCTGCTAAAACCTGCTAGCGAGCAATCAACTCGGAATGACCCCCGTAATGCAGTGGCTATGTATGTAATGTGGTGCTATATGTGTAATGTGGTGCTATACATGTTTTGTGGAGCTACTGTATTTGTGTAATGCGGTGCGATAGGTGTTGTGCAGTGCTATACATGTAATGCAGTTCTATAAGTGTAATGTGGTGCTATTCCTGTAATAATGTGGTGGCTATGCATGTAATGTGGTGGTTATGTATGTAATCAGGGGAGGATTGGCCACTGGGACAAATTCCGCTGCGCTGGTCCCCTATGTCTGTGTTTCACCACTTGTGTGTGCCCCCTCCCTGTACTGTGTTGTATGTAGTGTGTGTTCCCTTACTGTACTGTGTTGTATATAGTGTATGCTCTCCCTCCTTGTACTTTGAAACATTAAGGGCAAAAAAATAAGATTTTACTCACCGGTAAATCTATTTCTCGTAGTCCGTAGTGGATGCTGGGACTCCGTAAGGACCATGGGGAATAGCGGCTCCGCAGGAGACTGGGCACAACTAAAGAAAGCTTTAGGACTACCTGGTGTGCACTGGCTCCTCCCACTATGACCCTCCTCCAGACCTCAGTTAGGATACTGTGCCCGGAAGAGCTGACACAATAAGGAAGGATTTTGACTCATACCAGCCACACCAATCACACCGTATAACTCGTGATACTATACCCAGTTAACAGTATGAAATATAACTGAGCCTCTCAACAGATGGCTCAACAATAACCCTTTAGTTAGGCAATAACTATAAACAAGTATTGCAGACAATCCGCACTTGGGATGGGCGCCCAGCATCCACTACGGACTACGAGAAATAGATTTACCGGTGAGTAAAATCTTATTTTCTCTGACGTCCTAAGTGGATGCTGGGACTCCGTAAGGACCATGGGGATTATACCAAAGCTCCCAAACGGGCGGGAGAGTGCGGATGACTCTGCAGCACCGAATGAGCAAACTCTAGGTCCTCCTCAGCCAGGGTATCAAACTTGTAGACTCTTGCAAAAATGTTTGAACCCGACCAAGTAACAGCTCGGCAAATTTGTAAAGCCGAGACCCCTCGGGCAGCCGCCCAAGAAGAGCCCACTTTCCTCGTGGAATGGGCTTTTACAGATTTAGGGTGCGGCAGTCCAGCCGCAGAATGTGCAAGTTGAATCGTGCTACAGATCCAGCGAGCAATAGTCTGCTTAGAAGCAGGAACACCCAGCTTGTTGGGTGCATACAGGATAAATAGCGAGTCAGTTTTCCTGACTCCAGCGGTCCTGGAAACATATACTTTTCAGGGCCCTGACTACGTCCAGTAACTTGGAATCCTCCAAGTCCCAAGTAGCCGCAGGCACCACAATAGGTTGGTTCACATGAAAAACTGATACCACCTTAGGAAGGAATCGGGAACGAGTCCTCAATTCCGCCTTATCCATATAAAATACAGATAAGGGCTTTTGCATGACAAAACCGCCAATTCTGATACACGCATGGCCGACGCCAAGGCCCACAGCATGACCACTTTCCACGTGAGGTATTGTAGCTCCACGGATTTAAGTGGCTCAACCCAATGCGACTTCAGGAAATCCAAGACCACGTTGAGATCCCACGGTGCCACTGGAGGCACAAACGGGGGCTGACTATGCAGCACTCCCTTAACAAAAGTCTGAACTTCAGGCAGTGAAGCCAGTTCTATTTTGGAAGAAAATCGATAGAGCCGAAATCTGGACCTTAATGGAACCCAATTTTAGGCCCGTAGTCACCTCTGACTGTAGGAAGTGCAGAAATCGACCTAGCTGAAATTCCTCCTTTGGGGCCTTCCTGGCCTCACAGCACGCAACATATTTCCGCCATATGCGGTGATAATGGTTTGCGTTCACTTCTTTCCTAGCTTTAATTAGCGTAGGGATAACTTCCTCCGGAATGCCCTTTTCCTTCAGGATCCGGCGTTCAACCGCCATGCCGTCAAACGCAGCCGCGGTACGTCTTGGAACAGACAGGCCCCCTGCTGCAGCAGGTCCTGTCTGAGCGGCAGAGGCCATGGGTCCTCTGAGATCATTTCTTGGAGTTCTGGGTACCAAGCTCTTCTTGGCCAATCCGGAACAATGAGTATAGTTCTTACTCCTCTCCTTCTTATTATTCTAATTACCCTGGGTAAGAGAGGCAGAGAAGGGAACACATACACCGACTGGTACACCCACGGTGTTACCAGAGCGTCCACAGCTATCGCCTGAGGGTCCCTTGACCTGGCGCAATATCTTTGTAGCTTTTTGTTGAGGCGGGATGCCATCATGTCCACCTGTGGCCTTTCCCAACGGTGTACAATCATTTGGAAGACTTCTGGATGAAGTCCCCACTCTCCCGGGTGGAGGTCGTGTCTGCTGAGAAAGTCTGCTTCTCAGTTGTCCACTCCGGGAATGAACACTGCTGACAGTGCTAACACATGATTTTCCGCCCATCGGAGAATCCTTGTGGCTTCTGCCATTGCCATCCTGCTTCTTGTGCCGCCCTGTCGGTTTACATGAGCGACCGCCGTGATGTTGTCTGACTGGATCAGCACCGGCCGGTGTTGAAGCAGGGTCTAGCCTGACTTAGGGCATTGTAAATGGCCCTTAGTTCCAGAATATTTATGTGTAGGGAAGTCTCCTGACTTTTCCATAGGCCTTGGAAGTTTCTTCCCTGTGTGACTGCCCCCCAGCCTAGAAGGCTGGCATCCGTGGTCACCAGGACCCAGTCCTGTATGCCGAATCTGCGGCCCCCTAGAAGATGAGCACTCTGCAGCCACCACAACAGCGACACCCTGGCCCTTGGAGACAGGGTTATCCGCCGATGCATCTGAAGATGCGACCCGGACCACTTGTCCAACAGATCCCACTGGAAGATCCTTGCATGGGACCTGGCGAATGGAATTTCTTCGTAAGAAGCTACCATCTTTCCCAGGGCTCGCGTGCATTGATGCACCGACACCTGTATTTGTATTAGGAGGTCTCTGTCTAGAGACGACAACTCCTTGGACTTCTCCTCCGGGAGAAACCCTTTTTATCCTGTTCTGTGTCCAGAACCATACCCAGGAACAGTAGACGTGTCGTAGGAACCAGCTGCGACTTTGGAATATTCAGAATCCAGCCGTGCTGTAGTAGCACTTCCCGAGATAGCGCTACTCCGACGAACAACTGCTCCCTGGACCTCGCCTTTATAAGGAGATCGTCCAAGTACGGGATAATTATTTCGGCCATTACCTTGGTAAATACCCTCCGGGGACAGACCAACGGCACCGTCTGGAATTGGTAATGACAATCCTGTACCACAATTTTGAGGTACTCCTGGTGAAGAGGGTAAATAGGGACATGCAGGTAGGCATCCTTTATGTCCAGTGATACCATGAAATTCTCCAGGCTTGCAATAATCGCCCTGAGAGATTCCAGTTTGAACTTGAACCTTCGTATATAAGTGTTCAAGGATTTCAATTTTAGAATGGGTCTCACCGAACCGTCTGGTTTCGGTACCACAACATTTTGGAATAGTAACCCCGGCCTTGTTGAAGGAGGGGTACCTTGATTTCACCTGCTGGAAGTACAGCTTGTGAATTGCCGCCAGCACTACCTTTCTCCGAGGGCAGCAGGCAAGGCTGATGTGAGGTAACGGCGAGGGGGAGTCGCCTCGAACTCCAGCCTGTATCCCTGTGATACTACTTGCAGAACCTAGGGATCCACCTGTGGGCAAGCCCACTGGTCCCTGAAGTTCCCGAGACGCGCCCCCACCGCACCTGTCTCCACTTGTGGAGCCCCAGCGTCATGCGGTGGACTCAGAGGAAGCGGGGGAAGATTTTTGATCCTGGGAACTGGCTGTCTGGTGCAGCTTTTTTCTTCTTCCCTTGTTTCTGTGCAGAAAGGAAGCGCCTTTGACCCGCTTGCTTTTTTGAAGCCGAAAGGACTGTACCTGAAAATACGGTGCTTTCTTAGGGTGTAACGAACCTGAGGTAAAAAAAATTCTTCCCAGCTGTTGCTGTGGATACGAGGTCCCAGAGACCATCCCCAAACAATTCCTCACCCTTATAAGGCAGAATCTCCATGTGCCTTTTAAAGGCAGCATCACCTGTCCACTGCCGGGTCTCTAATATCCTCCTGGCAGAATGGACATTGCATTAATTCTGGATGCCAGCCGGCAAATATCCCTCTGTGCATCCTTCATATATAAGACGACGTCTTTAATATGCTCTATGTTAGCAAAATATTATCCCTGTCTAGGGTATTAATATTATCTGACAGGGTATCAGACCACGCTGCAGCAGCACTATTTATGCTAAGGCAATTGCAGGTCTCAGTATAGAACCTGAGTGTGTATATACAGACTTCAGGATAGCCTCCTGCTTTTTATCAGCAGGCTCCTTCAAGGTGGCCGTATCCTAAGACGGCAGTGCCACCTTTTTTGACAAACGTGTGAGCGCCTTATCCACCCTAGGGGATATCTCCCAACGTGACCTATCCTCTGGCGGGAAAGGGTACGCCATCAGTAACTTTTTAGAAATTATCAGTTTCTTATCGGGGGAACCCACGCTTCTTTACACACTTCATTCACTCATCTGATGGGGGAACAAAACACTGGCTGCTTTTTCTCCCCAAAAATAAAACCCCTTTTATGTGGTACTTGGGTTCATGTCAGAAATGTGTAACACATTTTTCATTGCCGAGATTATGTAACGGATGTTCCTAGTGGATTGTGTATATATATATCTCAACCTCGTCGACACTGGAGTCCGACTCCGTGTCGACATCTGTGTCTGCCATCTGGGGTAACGGGCTTTTTTTTTTTTTTTTGAGCCCCTGATGGCCTTTGAGACGCCTGGGCAGGCGCGGGCTGAGAAGCCGGCTGTCCCACAGCTGTTACGTCATCCAGCCTTTTATGTAAGGAGTTGACACTGTCGGTTAATACCTTCCACCTATCCATCCACTCTGGTGTCGGCCCCACAGGGGGCGACATCCCATTTATCGGCCTCTGCTCCGCCTCCACGTAACCTTCCTCATCCAACATGTCGACACAGCCGTACCGACACACCGCACACACACAGGGAATGCTCTGACTGAGGACAGGAGCCCACAAAGTCCTTTGGGGAGACAGAGAGAGAGTATGCCAGCACACACCAGAGCGCTATATAATGCAGGGATTAACACTATAACTGAGTGATTTTTCCCCCAATAGCTGCTTGTATACACATATTGCGCCTAAATTTAGTGCCCCCCCTCTCTTTTTAACCCTTTGAGCCTGAAAACTACAGGGGAGAGCCTGGGGAGCTGTCTTCCAGCTGCACTGTGAAGAAAAAATGGCGCCAGTGTGCTGAGGGAGATAGCCCCGCCCCTTTTTCGGCTGACTTTTCTCCCGCTTTTTTCATGGATTCTGGCAGGGGTAATTTATCACATATATAGCCCTGGGACTATATATTGTGATGATTTGCCAGCCAAGGTGTCTTATATTGCCCTCAGGGCGCCCCCCCCCCAGCGCCCTGCACCCATCAGTGACCGGAGTGTGAGGTGTGCATGAGGAGCAATGGCGCACAGCTGCAGTGCTGTGCGCTACCTTGTTGAAGACAGAAGTCTTCTGCCGCCGATTTTCCGGAACACTTCTTGCTTCTGGCTCTGTAAGGGGGCCGGCGGCGCGGCTCCGGGACCGAACACCAAGGTCGGGTCCTGCGGTCGATCCCTCTGGAGCTAAAGGTGTCCAGTAGCCTAAGAAGCCCAAACTACCACCTGTTAGGTAGGTTCGCTTCTTCTCCCCTTAGTCCCTCGCTGCAGTGAGTCTGTTGCCAGCAGATCTCACTGTAAAATAAAAAACCTAAGATATACTTTCTTTCTAGGAGCTCAGGAGAGCCCCTAGTGTGCATCCAGCTCAGCCGGGCACAAGATTCTAACTGAGGTCTGGAGGAGGGTCATAGTGGGAGGAGCCAGTGCACACCAGGTAGTCCTAAAGCTTTCTTTAGTTGTGCCCAGTCTCCTGCGGAGACGCTATTCCCGATGGTCCTTACGGAGTCCCAGCATCCACTTAGGACGTCAGAGAAAAAGGATTTTGTAGAATAAATAATCAATAAAATCAGAAGTAGATTAAAGGCATGACTGCAGTGTCAGTAGACACTGAAAGTGGGCATATCAGTCCTTGTATATTCAGACGTATGGATGTACATCAGGGAAGAGCATTGTAGCAGCACTAGGGATGTGCACTTGAAATTTTTCGGGTTTTGTGTTTTGGTTTTGGGTTCGGTTCCGCGGCCGTGTTTTGGGTTCGACCGCGTTTTGGCAAAACCTCACCGAATTTTTTTTGTCGGATTCGGGTGTGTTTTGGATTCGGGTGTTTTTTTCAAAAAACCCTAAAAAACAGCTTAAATCATAGAATTTGGGGGTCATTTTGATCCCAAAGTATTATTAACCTCAAAAACCATAATTTCCACTCATTTTCAGTCTATTCTGAATACCTCACACATCACAATATTATTTTTAGTCCTAAAATTTGCACCGAGGTCGCTGGATGACTAAGCTAAGCGACCCTAGTGGCCGACACAAACACCTGGCCCATCTAGGAGTGGCACTGCAGTGTCACGCAGGATGGCCCTTCCAAAAAACACTCCCCAAACAGCACATGACGCAAAGAAGAAAAAAAGAGGCGCAATGAGGTAGCTGTGTGAGTAAGATAAGCGACCCTAGTGGCCGACACAAACACCTGGCCCATCTAGGAGTGGCACTGCAGTGTCACGCAGGATGGCCCTTCCAAAAAACACTCCCCAAACAGCACATGACGCAAAGAAGAAAAAAAGAGGCGCAATGAGGTAGCTGTGTGAGTAAGATAAGCGACCCTAGTGGCCGACACAAACACCTGGCCCATCTAGGAGTGGCACTGCAGTGTCACGCAGGATGGCCCTTCCAAAAAACACTCCCCAAACAGCACATGACGCAAATAAAAATGAAAGAAAAAAGAGGTGCAAGATGGAATTGTCCTTGGGCCCTCCCACCCACCCTTATGTTGTATAAACAGGACATGCACACTTTAACCAACCCATCATTTCAGTGACAGGGTCTGCCACACGACTGTGACTGAAATGACGGGTTGGTTTGGACCCCCACCGAAAAAGAAGCAATTAATCTCTCCTTGCACAAACTGGCTCTACAGAGGCAAGATGTCCACCTCATCATCATCCTCCGATATATCACCGTGTACATCCCGCTCCTCACAGATTATCAATTCGTCCCCACTGGAATCCACCATCTCAGCTCCCTGTGTACTTTGTGGAGGCAATTGCTGCTGGTCAATGTCTCCACGGAGGAATTGATTATAATTCATTTTAATGAACATCATCTTCTCCACATTTTCTGGAAGTAACCTCGTACGCAGATTGCTGACAAGGTGAGCGGCGGCACTAAACACTCTTTCGGAGTACACACTTGTGGGAGGGCAACTTAGGTAGAATAAAGCCAGTTTGTGCAAGGGCCTCCAAATTGCCTCTTTTTCCTGCCAGTATAAGTACGGACTGTCTGACGTGCCAACTTGGATGCGGTCACTCATATAATCCTCCACCATTCTTTCAATGGTGAGAGAATCATATGCAGTGACAGTAGACGACATGTCCGTAATCGTTGTCAGGTCCTTCAGTCCGGACCAGATGTCAGCATCAGCAGTCGCTCCAGACTGCCCTGCATCACCGCCAGCGGGTGGGCTCGGAATTCTGAGCCTTTTCCTCGCACCCCCAGTTGCGGGAGAATGTGAAGGAGGAGATGTTGACAGGTCGCGTTCCGCTTGACTTGACAATTTTGTCACCAGCAGGTCTTTGAACCCCAGCAGACTTGCGTCTGCCGGAAAGAGAGATCCAAGGTAGGTTTTAAATCTAGGATCGAGCACGGTGGCCAAAATGTAGTGCTCTGATTTCAACAGATTGACCACCCGTGAATCCTTGTTAAGCGAATTAAGGGCTCCATCCACAAGTCCCACATGCCTAGCGGAATCGCTCCCTTTTAGCTCCTCCTTCAATGCCTCCAGCTTCTTCTGCAAAAGCCTGATGAGGGGAATGACCTTACTCAGGCTGGCAGTGTCTGAACTGACTTCACGTGTGGCAAGTTCAAAAGGTTGCAGAACCTTGCACAACGTTGAAATCATTCTCCACTGCGCTTGAGACAGGTGCATTCCACCTCCTATATCATGCTCAATTGTATAGGCTTGAATGGCCTTTTGCTGCTCCTCCAACCTCTGAAGCATATAGAGGGTTGAATTCCACCTCGTTACCACTTCTTGCTTCAGATGATGGCAGGGCAGGTTCAGGCGTTTTTGGTGGTGCTCCAGTCTTCTGTACGTGGTGCCTGTACGCCGAAAGTGTCCCGCAATTCTTCTGGCCACCGACAGCAACTCTTGCACGCCCCTGTCGTTTTTTAAAAAATTCTGCACCACCAAATTCAAGGTATGTGCAAAACATGGGACGTGCTGGAATTTGCCCATATTTAATGCACACACAATATTGCTGGCGTTGTCCGATGCCACAAATCCACAGGAGAGTCCAATTGGGGTAAGCCATTCCGCGATGATCTTCCTCAGTTGCCGTAAGAGGTTTTCAGCTGTGTGCGTATTCTGGAAACCGGTGATACAAAGCGTAGCCTGCCTAGGAAAGAGTTGGCGTTTGCGAGATGCTGCTACTGGTGCCGCCGCTGCTGTTCTTGCGGCGGGAGTCCATACATCTACCCAGTGGGCTGTCACAGTCATATAGTCCTGACCCAGCCCTGCTCCACTTGTCCACATGTCCGTGGTTAAGTGGACATTGGGTACAACTGCATTTTTTAGGACACTGGTGAGTCTTTTTCTGACGTCCGTGTACATTCTCGGTATCGCCTGCCTAGAGAAGTGGAACCTAGATGGTATTTCGTAACGGGGGCACACTGCCTCAAGAAATTGTCTAGTTCCCTGTGAACTAACGGCGGATACCGGACGCACGTCTAACACCAACATAGTTGTCAAGGCCTCAGTTATCCGCTTTGCAACAGGATGACTGCTGTGATAGTTCATCTTCCTCGCAAAGGACTGTTGGACAGTCAATTGCTTGGTGGAAGTAGTAAAAGTGGGCTTACGACTTCCCCTCTGGGATGACCATCGACTCCCAGCAGCAACAACAGCAGCGCCAGCAGCAGTAGGCGTTACACGCAAGGATGCATCGGAGGAATCCCAGGCAGGAGAGGACTCGTCAGAATTGCCAGTGACATGGCATGCAGGACTATTGGCATTCCTGGGGAAGGAGGAAATTGACACTGAGGGAGTTGGTGGGGTGGTTTGCGTGAGCTTGGTTACAAGAGGAAGGGATTTACTGGTCAGTGGACTGCTTCCGCTGTCGCCCAAAGTTTTTGAACTTGTCACTGACTTATTATGAATGCGCTGCAGGTGACGTATAAGGGAGGATGTTCCGAGGTGGTTAACGTCCTTACCCCTACTTATTACAGCTTGACAAAGGCAACACACGGCTTGACAAATGTTGTCCGCATTTCTGGTGAAATACTTCCACACCGAAGAGCTGATTTTTTTGGTATTTTCACCAGGCATGTCAATGGCCCTATTCCTCCCACGGACAACAGGTGTCTCCCCGGGTGCCTGACTTAAACAAACCACCTCACCATCAGAATCCTCCTTGTCAATTTCCTCCCCAGCGCCAGCAACACCCATATCCTCCTCATCCTGGTGTACTTCAACACTGACATCTTCAATCTGACTATCAGGAACTGGACTGCGGGTGCTCCTTCCAGCACTTGCAGGGGGCATGCAAATGGTGGAAGGCGCATGCTCTTCACGTCCAGTGTTGGGAAGGTCAGGCATCGCAACCGACACAATTGGACTCTCCTTGTGGATTTGGGATTTCGAAGAACGCACAGTTCTTTGCGGTGCTTTTGCCAGCTTGAGTCTTTTCAGTTTTCTAGCGAGAGGCTGAGTGCTTCCATCCTCATGTGAAGCTGAACCACTAGCCATGAACATAGGCCAGGGCCTCAGCCGTTCCTTGCCACTCCGTGTGGTAAATGGCATATTGGCAAGTTTACGCTTCTCCTCCGACAATTTTATTTTAGATTTTGGAGTGCTTTTTTTACTGATATTTGGTGTTTTGGATTTTACATGCTCTGTACTATGACATTGGGCATCGGCCTTGGCAGACGACGTTGCTGGCATTTCATCGTCTCGGCCATGACTAGTGGCAGCAGCTTCAGCACGAGGTGGAAGTGGATCTTGATCTTTCCCTAATTTTGGAACCTCAACATTTTTGTTCTCCATATTTTAATAGGCACAACTAAAAGGCACCTCAGGTAAACAATGGAGATGGATGGATACTAGTATACTTATGGATGGACGAGCGACTGCCGACACAGAGGTAGCTACAGCCGTGGACTACCGTACTGTGTCTGCTGCTAATATAGACTGGATGATAAGGAGATGAAATTAATATATATATATATATAATATCACTAGTACTGCAGCCGGACAGGTATATATATTTATTATGTAATGACTGATGACGGACCTGCTGGACACTGTCAGCTCAGCAGCACCGCAGACTGCTACAGTAAGCTACTATAGTAGTATGTATAAAGAAGAAAGAAAAAAAAAAACCACGGGTAGGTGGTATACAATTATGGATGGACGAGCGACTGCCGACACAGAGGTAGCTACAGCCGTGGACTACCGTACTGTGTCTGCTGCTAATATAGACTGGATGATAATGAGATGAAATCAATATATATATATATAATATCACTAGTACTGCAGCCGGACAGGTATATATATTTATTATGTAATGACTGATGACGGACCTGCTGGACACTGTCAGCTCAGCAGCACCGCAGACTGCTACAGTAAGCTACTATAGTAGTATGTATAAAGAAGAAAGAAAAAAAAAAAAACCACGGGTAGGTGGTATACAATTATGGATGGACGAGCGACTGCCGACACAGAGGTAGCTACAGCCGTGGACTACCGTACTGTGTCTGCTGCTAATATAGACTGGATGATAATGAGATGAAATCAATATATATTATATCACACTAGTACTGCAGCCGGACAGGTAGATATATTTATTATGTAATGACTGATGACGGACCTGCTGGACACTGTCAGCTCAGCAGCACCGCAGACTGCTACAGTAAGCTACTATAGTAGTATGTATAAAGAAGAAAGAAAAAAAAAAAACCACGGGTAGGTGGTATACAATTATGGATGGACGAGCGACTGCCGACACAGAGGTAGCTACAGCCGTGGACTACCGTACTGTGTCTGCTGCTAATATAGACTGGATGATAATGAGATGAAATCAATATATATATATATATATATAATATCACTAGTACTGCAGCCGGACAGGTATATATATTTATTATGTAATGACTGATGACGGACCTGCTGGACACTGTCAGCTCAGCAGCACCGCAGACTGCTACAGTAAGCTACTATAGTAGTATGTATAAAGAAGAAAGAAAAAAAAAAAACACGGGTAGGTGGTATACAATATTATATATATATTATATACAATTATATATATATATATATATATATATATTAAACTGGTGGTGACTGGTTGTCAGGTCACTGGTCACACTATCAGCAACTTGCAAGTAGTACTCCTAAGCAGACAATCACAATATATATTATACTGGTGGTCAGTGTGGTCACAATGGCAGTGTGGCACTCTGGCAGCAAAAGTGTGCACTGTACGTTATATGTACTCCTGAGTCCTGCTCTCAGACTCTAACTGCTCCCCACTGTCAGTGTCTCCCCCACAAGTCAGATAATATACAGTCACACTATCTATCACTTCAGCAAGTAACTAGTACTCCTCCTAATGCTCCCCAAAATTACTACTGTGTCTCTCTCTACTGTCTCACTCTCTTCTCTATAAACGGAGAGGACGCCAGCCACGTCCTCTCCCTATGAATCTCAATGCACGTGTGAAAATGGCGGCGACGCGCGGCTCCTTATATAGAATCCGAGTCTCGCGATAGAATCCGAGCCTCGCGAGAATCCGACAGCGGGATGATGACGTTCGGGCGCGCTCGGGTTAACCGAGCAAGGCGGGAAGATCCGAGTCGCTCGGCCCCGTGTAAAAAAACTAGAGATGTGCACTTGAAATTTTTCGGGTTTTGTGTTTTGGTTTTGGGTTCGGTTCCGCGGCCGTGTTTTGGGTTCGACCGCGTTTTGGCAAAACCTCACCGAATTTTTTTAGTCGTATTCGGGTGTGTTTTGGATTCGGGTGTTTTTTTCCAAAAAACCTAAAAAACAGCTTAAATCATAGAATTTGGCGGTCATTTTGATCCCAAAGTATTATTAACCTCAAAAACCATAATTTCCACTCATTTTCAGTCTATTCTGAATACCTCACACCTCACAATATTATTTTTAGTCCTAAAATTTGCACCGAGGTCGCTGTGTGAGTAAGATAAGCGACCCTAGTGGCCGACACAAACACTGGGCCCATCTAGGAGTGGCACTGCAGTGTCACGCAGGATGGCCCTTCCAAAAAACCCTCCCCAAACAGCACATGACGCAAAGAAAAAAAGAGGCGCAATGAGGTAGCTGTGTGAGTAAGATTAGCGACCCTAGTGGCCGACACAAACACCGGGCCCATCTAGGAGTGGCACTGCAGTGTCACGCAGGATGTCCCTTCCAAAAAACCCTCCCCAAACAGCACATGACGCAAAGAAAAAAAGAGGCGCAATGAGGTAGCTGTGTGAGTAAGATAAGCGACCCTAGTGGCCGACACAAACACCGGGCCCATCTAGGAGTGTCACTGCAGTGTCACGCAGGATGTCCCTTCCAAAAAACCCTCCCCAAACAGCACATGACGCAAAGAAAAAAAGAGGCGCAATGAGGTAGCTGTGTGAGTAAGATAAGCGACCCTAGTGGCCGACACAAACACCGGGCCCATCTAGGAGTGGCACTGCAGTGTCACGCAGGATGTCCCTTCCAAAAAACCCTCCCCAAACAGCACATGACGCAAAGAAAAAGAAAAGAAAAAAGAGGTGCAAGATGGAATTGTCCTTGGGCCCTCCCACCCACCCTTATGTTGTATAAACAGGACATGCACACTTTAACCAACCCATCATTTCAGTGACAGGGTCTGCCACACGACTGTGACTGATATGACGGGTTGGTTTGGACCCCCACCAAAAAAGAAGCAATTAATCTCTCCTTGCACAAACTGGCTCTACAGAGGCAAGATGTCCACCTCATCATCATCCTCCGATATATCACCGTGTACATCCCCCTCCTCACAGATTATCAATTCGTCCCCACTGGAATCCACCATCTCAGCTCCCTGTGTACTTTGTGGAGGCAATTGCTGCTGGTCAATGTCTCCACGGAGGAATTGATTATAATTCATTTTAATGAACATCATCTTCTCCACATTTTCTGGATGTAACCTCGTACGCCGATTGCTGACAAGGTGAGCGGCGGCACTAAACACTCTTTCGGAGTACACACTTGTGGGAGGGCAACTTAGGTAGAATAAAGCCAGTTTGTGCAAGGGCCTCCAAATTGCCTCTTTTTCCTGCCAGTATAAGTACGGACTGTGTGACGTGCCTACTTGGATGCGGTCACTCATATAATCCTCCACCATTCTTTCAATGGGGAGAGAATCATATGCAGTGACAGTAGACGACATGTCCGTAATCGTTGTCAGGTCCTTCAGTCCGGACCAGATGTCAGCATCAGCAGTCGCTCCAGACTGCCCTGCATCACCGCCAGCGGGTGGGCTCGGAATTCTGAGCCTTTTCCTCGCACCCCCAGTTGCGGGAGAATGTGAAGGAGGAGATGTTGTTGACAGGTCGCGTTCCGCTTGACTTGACAATTTACTCACCAGCAGGTGTTTGAACCCCAGCAGACTTGTGTCTGCCGGAAAGAGAGATCCAAGGTAGGCTTTAAATCTAGGATCGAGCACGGTGGCCAAAATGTAGTGCTCTGATTTCAACAGATTGACCACCCGTGAATCCTTGCTAAGCGAATTAAGGGCTCCATCCACAAGTCCCACATGCCTAGCGGAATCGCTCCGTGTTAGCTCCTCCTTCAATGTCTCCAGCTTCTTCTGCAAAAGCCTGATGAGGGGAATGACCTGACTCAGGCTGGCAGTGTCTGAACTGACTTCACGTGTGGCAAGTTCAAAGGGCATCAGAACCTTGCACAACGTTGAAATCATTCTCCACTGCGCTTGAGACAGGTGCATCCCACCTCCTATATCGTGCTCAATTGTATAGGCTTGAATGGCCTTTTGCTGCTCCTCCAACCTCTGAAGCATATACAGGGTTGAATTCCACCTCGTTACCAGTTCTTGCTTCAGATGATGGCAGGGCAGGTTCAGTAGTTTTTGGTGGTGCTCCAGTTTTCTGTACGTGGTGCCTGTACGCCGAAAGTGTCCCGCAATTCTTCTGGCCACCGACAGCATCTCTTGCACGCCCCTGTCGTTTTTTAAAAAATTCTGCACCACCAAATTCAAGGTATGTGCAAAACATGGGACGTGCTGGAATTGGCCCAGATTTAATGCACACACAATATTGCTGGCGTTGTCCGATGCCACAAATCCACAGGAGAGTACAATTGGGGTAAGCCATTCCGTGATGATCTTCCTCAGTTGCCGTAAGAGGTTTTCAGCTGTGTGCGTATTCTGGAAACCGGTGATACAAAGCGTAGCCTGCCTAGGAAAGAGTTGGCGTTTGCGAGATGCTGCTACTGGTGCCGCCGCTGCTGTTCTTGCGGCGGGAGTCCATACATCTACCCAGTGGGCTGTCACAGTCATATAGTCCTGACCCTGCCCTGCTCCACTTGTCCACATGTCCGTGGTTAAGTGGACATTGGGTACAACTGCATTTTTTAGGACACTGGTGAGTCTTTTTCTGACGTCCGTGTACATTCTCGGTATCGCCTGCCTAGAGAAGTGGAACCTAGATGGTATTTGGTAACGGGGGCACACTACCTCAAGAAATTGTCTAGTTCCCTGTGAACTAACGGCGGATACCGGACGCACGTCTAACACCAACATAGTTGTCAAGGCCTCAGTTATCCGCTTTGCAACAGGATGACTGCTGTGATATTTCATCTTCCTCGCAAAGGACTGTTGGACAGTCAATTGCTTGGTGGAAGTAGTAAAAGTGGTCTTACGACTTCCCCTCTGGGATGACCATCGACTCCCAGCAGCAACAACAGCAGCGCCAGCAGCAGTAGGCGTTACACGCAAGGATGCATCGGAGGAATCCCAGGCAGGAGAGGACTCGTCAGAATTGCCAGTGACATTGCCTGCAGGACTATTGGCATTCCTGGGGAAGGAGGAAATTGACACTGAGGGAGTTGGTGGGGTGGTTTGCGTGAGCTTGGTTACAAGAGGAAGGGATTTACTGGTCAGTGGACTGCTTCCGCTGTCACCCAAAGTTTTTGAACTTGTCACTGACTTATTATGAATGCGCTGCAGGTGACGTATAAGGGAGGATGTTCCGAGGTGGTTAACGTCCTTACCCCTACTTATTACAGCTTGACAAAGGGAACACACGGCTTGACACATGTTGTCCGCATTTCTGGTGAAATACTTCCACACCGAAAAGCTGATTTTTTTGGTATTTTCACCAGGCATGTCAACGGCCATATTCCTACCACGGACAACAGGTGTCTCCCCGGGTGCCTGACTTAAACAAACCACCTCACCATCAGAATCCTCCTGGTCAATTTCCTCCCCAGCGCCAGCAACACCCATATCCTCCTCATCCTGGTGTACTTCAACACTGACATCTTCAATCTGACTATCAGGAACTGGACTGCGGGTGCTCCTTCCATCACTTGCAGGGGGCGTGCAAATGGTGGAAGGCGCATGCTCTTCACGTCCAGTGTTGGGAAGGTCAGGCATCGCAACCGTCACAATTGGAGTCGGACTCTCCTTGTGGATTTGGGATTTCGAAGAACGCACAGTTCTTTGCGGTGCTACTGCTTTTGCCAGCTTTAGTCTTTTCATTTTTCTAGCGAGAGGCTGAGTGCTTCCATCCTCATGTGAAGCTGAACCACTAGCCATGAACATAGGCCAGGGCCTCAGCCGTTCCTTGCCACTCCGTGTGGTAAATGGCATATTGGCAAGTTTACGCTTCTCCTCCGACAATTTTATTTTAGGTTTTGGAGTCCTTTTTTTACTGATATTTGGTGTTTTGGATTTGACATGCTTTGTACTATGACATTGGGCATCGGCCTTGGCAGACGACGTTGCTGGCATTTCATCGTCTCGGCCATGACTAGTGGCAGCAGCTTCAGCACGAGGTGGAAGTGGATCTTGATCTTTCCCTAATTTTGGAACCTCAACATTTTTGTTCTCCATATTTTAATAGGCACAACTAAAAGGCACCTCAGGTAAACAATGGAGATGGATGGATTGGATACTAGTATACAATTATGGACGGGCTGCCGAGTGCCGACACAGAGGTAGCCACAGCCGTGAACTACCGCACTGTACTGTGTCTGCTGCTAATATATAGACTGGTTGATAAAGAGATAGTATACTCGTAACTAGTATGTATGTATAAAGAAAGAAAAAAAAACCACGGTTAGGTGGTATATACAATTATGGACGGGCTGCCGAGTGCCGACACTGTACTGTGTCTGCTGCTAATATATAGACTGGTTGATAAAGAGATAGTATACTCGTAACTAGTATGTATGTATAAAGAAAGAAAAAAAACCACGGTTAGGTGGTATATACAATTATGGACGGGCTGCCGAGTGCCGACACAGAGGTAGCCACAGCCGTGAACTACCGCACTGTACTGTGTCTGCTGCTAATATATAGACTGGTTGATAAAGAGATAGTATACTCGTAACTAGTATGTATGTATAAAGAAAGAAAAAAAAACCACGGTTAGGTGGTATATACAATTATGGACGGGCTGCCGAGTGCCGACACAGAGGTAGCCACAGCCGTGAACTACCGCACTGTACTGTGTCTGCTGCTAATATATAGACTGGTTGATAAAGAGATAGTATACTCGTAACTAGTATGTATGTATAAAGAAAGAAAAAAAAACCACGGTTAGGTGGTATATACAATTATGGACGGGCTGCCGAGTGCCGACACAGAGGTAGCCACAGCCGTGAACTACCGCACTGTACTGTGTCTGCTGCTAATATAGACTGGTTGATAAAGAGATAGTATACTCGTAACTAGTATGTATGTATAAAGAAAGAAAAAAAAACCACAGTTAGGTGGTATATACAATTATGGACGGGCTGCCGAGTGCCGACACAGAGGTAGCCACAGCCGTGAACTACCGCACTGTACTGTGTCTGCTGCTAATATAGACTGGTTGATAAAGAGATAGTATACTCGTAACTAGTATGACTATAAAGAAAGAAAAAAAAACCACGGTTAGGTGGTATATACAATTATGGACGGGCTGCCGAGTGCCGACACAGAGGTAGCCACAGCCGTGAACTACCGCACTGTACTGTGTCTGCTGCTAATATATAGACTGGTTGATAAAGAGATAGTATACTCGTAACTAGTATGTATGTATAAAGAAAGAAAGAAAAACCACGGTTAGGTGGTATATACAATTATGGACGGGCTGCCGAGTGCCGACACAGAGGTAGCCACAGCCGTGAACTACCGCACTGTACTGTGTCTGCTGCTAATATAGACTGGTTGATAAAGAGATAGTATACTCGTAACTAGTATGACTATAAAGAAAGAAAAAAAAACCACGGTTAGGTGGTATATACAATTATGGACGGGCTGCCGAGTGCCGACACAGAGGTAGCCACAGCCGTGAACTACCGCACTGTACTGTGTCTGCTGCTAATATATAGACTGGTTGATAAAGAGATAGTATACTCGTAACTAGTATGTATGTATAAAGAAAGAAAAAAAAACCACGGTTAGGTGGTATATACAATTATGGACGGGCTGCCGAGTGCCGACACAGAGGTAGCCACAGCCGTGAACTACCGCACTGTACTGTGTCTGCTGCTAATATATAGACTGGTTGATAAAGAGATAGTATACTCGTAACTAGTATGTATGTATAAAGAAAGAAAAAAAAACCACGGTTAGGTGGTATATACAATTATGGACGGGCTGCCGAGTGCCGACACAGAGGTAGCCACAGCCGTGAACTACCGCACTGTACTGTGTCTGCTGCTAATATAGACTGGTTGATAAAGAGATAGTATACTCGTAACTAGTATGACTATAAAGAAAGAAAAAAAAACCACGGTTAGGTGGTATATACAATTATGGACGGGCTGCCGAGTGCCGACACAGAGGTAGCCACAGCCGTGAACTACCGCACTGTACTGTGTCTGCTGCTAATATAGACTGGTTGATAAAGAGATAGTATACTACTAATATTATATATACTGGTGGTCAGGTCACTGGTCACTATTCACACTGGCAGTGGCACTCCTGCAGCAAAAGTGTGCACTGTTTAATTTTAATATAATATTATGTACTCCTGGCTCCTGCTATAACCTATAACTGGCACTGCAGTGCTCCCCAGTCTCCCCCACAATTATAAGCTGTGTGAGCTGAGCACAGTCAGATATATATATATACATTGATGCAGCACACTGGGCTGAGCAGTGCACACAGATATGGTATGTGACTGAGTCACTGTGTGTATCGTTTTTTTCAGGCAGAGAACGGATATATTAAATAAAACAAACAACTGCACTGTCTGGTGGTCACTGTGGTCGTCAGTCACTAAACTCTGCACTCTCTTCTACAGTATCACAGCCTCAGGTCAATCTCTCTCTCTCTCTCTCAACCCTAATCTAAATGGAGAGGACGCCAGCCACGTCCTCTCCCTATCAATCTCAATGCACGTGTGAAAATGGCGGCGACGCGCGGCTCCTTATATAGAATCCGAGTCTCGCGAGAATCCGACAGCGTCATGATGACGTTCGGGCGCGCTCGGGTTAACCGAGCAAGGTGGGAGGATCCGAGTCTGCTCGGACCCGTGAAAAAAACATGAAGTTCGTGCGGGTTCGGATTCAGAGAAACCGAACCCGCTCATCTCTAAAAAAAACATGAAGTTCGGGCGGGTTCGGTTTCCGAGGAACCGAACCCGCTCATCCCTAAGCAGCACATGCATAAAGTTGCAGGTAAACAAAACATTAGCATAGCATAAAGCAAAGGAGGCCCCAACTGTGTCTATCTCAGAATCAGGACCTATGAGGAGTGACCCCGCCCCCTCAACAGACTCCGCCCCTATTAGGCCTATTAGGGCTACGCTCACACAGCGGCACCCATACTACACAGCACCCATACTACTATCACACAGCGGCACCCATACTACACTCACACAGCGGCACCCATACTATACAGCACTTATACTACACTCACACAGCGGCACCCATACTACGCTCACACAGCGGCACCCATACTATACAACAGCACTCATACTACGCTCACACAGTGGCACCCATACTACACTCACACAGCGGCAACCCTTACTACGCTCACACAGCGGCATCCATACTATGCTCACACAGCGGCACCCTACTACACAGCACCCATACTACGCTCACACAGCGGCACCCATACTGCACAGCACCAATACTACGCTCACACAGCAGCACCCATACTACGATCCACAGCAGCACCCATACTAGCACCAATACTACGCTCACACAGCGACACCCATACTACACAGCACCCATACTACGCTCACACAGCGGCACCCATACTACACAGCACCCATACTACGCTCACACAGCAAAACCCATACTACGATCCACAGCAGCACCCATACTACGCTTACACAGCAGCACCCATACTACACTCACACAGCAGCACCCATACTACGAACCACAGCAGCACCCATACTACGATCCACAGCAGCACCCATACTACACTCACACAGTGGCACCCATACTACACAGCACCCATACTATGCTCACAGCAGCACCCATACTACGCTCACACAGCACCCATACTACACAGCACCCATACTACGCTCACACAGCGGCACCCATACTACACAGCACCCACACTATGCTCACACAGCGGCACCCATACTACACAGACAGCACCCATACTACACAGCACCCATACTAGTCTCACACAGCGGCACCCATACTACACTCACACAGCCCCCATTAACTTCACCCCCACCTAGCACTCAGTAACCCAACAATTTCTACATCCCAATACCCATTAACACATTCACCCCCATACAGATGCACACACACACCTCACTCCCCCATACCTCAAACCCCCATACATACACCTCACACACACACACACACACACACACACACACACACACACACACACACACACACACACACACCTCACACCCCATGCACACATCTACAGACACACCTCACACCCCCATACACACACCCCCACACCTCTCACACACACACACCTCACACACACACCTCACACCCCCATACCCACACCTCACACCCCATACACACCTCACACCCCCATACACACACCTAACACACACACACACACACACACACACACACATCATAAATCGATTCTGCTCATCATGGAGCTATTATAGAATTTACCAGGCACCGTGCAGCAGCTCCATCCTCGCGTAGTACAGTCTGGGGGCGGATCTTGTGTGTGTCAGGCTCAGGCAAGACCCCGAGTGAAGGAGAGAGTGGACTCTGGAGGAGAGGGGAGGGGCGGCCAGTGCACAGGGTCTGTGGCTGATGACAGGTGAGAGTGCCGGAGCTTGAGGAGGCAGGGCCTGGGAGGATGGCTACTGGCAGTCTTTGTGACAGGAAACAGTTGTATCCTGTCAGGGCTGTCATTCTCCTCCTGTGGGCCTATTTTCAATGGGGGGCCTGGAGTTGGAGCTCCACCCGCCCCATTGTTAATCCTGCCCTGATTGTACGACATCTGCAAGTTTGTACAGTTTGCATCGCAGAAGCAGAGAAAAACCACTCACAGAATACTACAACCTGTGATTTTAGCTGCAGTACGGATGGTGTAATGGTCAGCATTACTGCCTCACAGCACCGAGGTCACGGGTTTGATTCCCACCATGGCCCTAACTGTCTGGTATGTAAATTCTCCCCGTACTTGTGTGGGTGCTCTGATTTCCTCCCACAATCCAAAAAGATACTGGTCGGTTAATGGGCTCCCAACAAAACTGATTCTAGGGTGTTGGTGTCTGTGTGTACTTGTGATAGGGAATATAGACTGTAAACTCCACTGGGGCAGGGACTGATGTGAATGGCCAAATATTCTCTGCAAAGCGCTGCAGAATATGTGTGCGCTCTGTAATTAACTGGTAATAAATAAACTACACAGGGATTAGTTTTCAGCACAGAATCCCAACAGATCCCGATGGTAAGTACTGGGTTAGGGCTAGGCACTAGATAGAGGGTTAGGGTTAGACTGCAAGGATGGGGGAGGTTAGGGTTAGGCTACAGGAGGGGTGGGTTGGGCTTAGGGGATTTTGACCATTGGAATATAGCTGTCGGCACACAGCACCACACAGGCACATTGCTAATGGCTCTTTTGTTGTTGTTTTTTATCAATAATGATGCTGAAACATGGATACTTTTTTAAACTAGACACACACATGTGGTCGCTTGCATTCAAATAGTTCATGGCCTATGTTTTGATATGCATCACTACATACCTGCCTACTCTACCAGAATGGCCGGGAGGCTCCAGAAAATCGGGTGACCCTCCCGCCCCCCCGGAAGAGCAGGCTAGTCTCCTGATTTGAGGGGTCCCCCCTGCCCGTCCGCCCACTTTGTGTGTAAAGTGGGCGGTCCGGGCAGTCGATGACGCGATTCTTGCTGAATCGCGTCATCATAGCCACGCCCCCTGCAGTGTAATGCCGGTGATCGTGGCATTACAGAGCAGGGGCGTGGCTTAAAGGAGAACACTCTGCCTCTTGAAGAAGCCGCCTGAGGTGCGGAGAAACGCGTTGAGGGTACAGAAGTAAGGGCCACACTTGACCATTAAGTGTCCCACGGAGCACGACATCCATCACTTTCAGCCGTTTGTTACAAGTTACCGGTGAATGATCCAGCCTGTGATTCAATCACTCCACTCTAACTCTCCTTGCATTTGGAACATTGTTACCTCCTGCCCGGCCGGGCGTCGCTCAGCAAGCTGGAGGATCTGTATGGTGATCTAATACAGGCAACTGGTGCTGCACAGAAAGAAGTGGCATTCATCTGAATATACCGCTGACGGATGTCTCACCCATGCACAGGGTGATAACAAGCGGTTTCTTAACCATTTATCCCGTACAGCAAGAGATCATCACGTCTCAGTGAGTAACATTAATCGGCTGGTTTATTTTGCTCCAAGGAAACACTATTTAAATCTGGACACCTTTATGGTCACAAATGCTAATTACATCAGTTTACAGGACTTCCTTTTCATTTAAACTGTCTGATATGGAATTAATGTGAGAGATTAACCCTATCTTACAGAGACGGGTTCTCCTGCATATTAGTGTCCCTTTCACTTATTTATACACTTTATGTGTGAACTATAAGGTATAATACCTCAGTTATATGCTCTGTGTAGTGTTGTGTCTTTTAATCAGTTTGTTATTGGTTTTGGCCCTCATTCCGAGTTGATCGGTCGCAAGGCGAATGTAGCAGAGTTACACACGCTAAGCCGCCGCCTACTGGGAGTGAATCTTAGCTTCTTAAAATTGCGACCGACGTACGCGCAATATAGCGATTACAAACGAGTTAGCAGTTTCTGAGTAGCTTCAGACTTACTCTGCCTGTGCGATCAGTTCAGTGCTTTTCGTTCCTGGCTGACGTCATAAACACACCCAGCGTTCGCCCAGGCACTCCCACCGTTTCTCCGGCCACTCCTGCGTTTTTTCCGGAAACGGTAGCGTTTTCAGCCACACGCCCATAAAACGCCTTGCTTCCGCCCAGTAACACCCATTTCCTGTCAATCACAATGCGAACGTCGGAGCGATGAAAATGCCGTGAGTAAACTTACTTTCTTCATAGTAAAGTTACTTGGCGCAGTCGCAGTGCGAACATTGCGCATGCGCACTAAGAGAATTCTCACTGCGATGCGATGAAAATCTCCGAGCGAACAACTCGGAATGAGGGCCTTTATGTTAATAAATTGTGTTTTTATCAACATCACTGGTACCGTGCGCCTACTTGGTGATTTTGTTTTAGTTGTTTCACTTTCAGGAGGCCGGCTACCTCCTTACCAAGTGGCTGCCATTACCAGTGCTATATTTGCACGACCCTGTTCAGCGCCTAAAAACCTTTTTTCTGTTTGCTTTTTCAACACACATGTGGTCACTTGCATTCAAATAGTTCATGGCCTATGTTTTGATATGCATCACTACATACCTGCCTACTCTACCAGAATGGCCGGGAGGCTCCAGAAAATCGGGTGACCCTCCCGCCCCCCCGGAAGAGCAGGCTAGTCTCCTGATTTGAGGGGTCCCCCCTGCCCGTCCGTCCGCCCACTTTGTGTGTAAAGTGGGCGGTCCGGGCAGTCGATGACGCGATTCTTGCTGAATCGCGTCATCATAGCCACGCCCCCTGCAGTGTAATGCCGGTGATCGTGGCATTACAGAGCAGGGGCGTGGCTTAAAGGAGGCGTCACCGTAACCCGCCCCGTCCCGCCCTTGCTCCGCCCCCATCCTGCCTCCGGCCCACCCCCTCCTTACGTCAGAGCGCTCCCCGGCCCACCTGTTGAGCCGACCTGGCTGCTCTCTCCCGCAGAGAGCAGCCAGAATGTCGGTAAGTATGCATCACTATAGCACTGTTAACACTACATCTTCATACTTCAGTCAGTCATTTCACACACCTTCCTTTACAACATATTTATCAAAATGAAACATCAAAGTAAAAACAGAACACATAACAATATCAATTTGACCACACAAACACAACACTACAATATGACTGAACCCGTTTCACACGTATCCAGAATGTGACTAAGTAACCAACCAATCAGCTGCTACGTATAATTTTAGTATAATTTTATAGAATGCACTTTATAAATGTTACCTCAATATTGATACTGGGCAACTTCTCTACTTTTTTCACTGCTTCATGAAGAGACCCCAATGTTTATATGTTTTATTACAGTATATTGTTATGCTAAATTGTTTGGCTGCATTTTCAGTTTGCTTTTATAGTTCACTTTGAAATTGTATACCAATTGTTGTAACAAATAAAAAGATTATTTAACAAAAAAAATAGAATATTCACAGAAATATAAAAAAAGACACAAACTACATTTCCTCATGCCATGGATTTACAACAAGAGATGTTACTGCATTTTGGCAAACATTTTCTTAAGTGCATGTTTAATAATATATGTTTAAGTGCATGTTTTTTAGTTCCTAAAACTATAGATGATAGGATTTAATGTAGGCAGGCTTGGACTGGCCCACAGGGGTACAAGGGAAACCACCGGTGAGCCCCACTGCCTGGGGGCCCAACTCCTGCTCTAAGGATCAGGTTCCAGACTATGCACTTGAATTATACATCATACATATGTTACCTTATACTGCACTGGCGTCAGAAGGGGGGTGCGGAGGGTGCGGCCCACACCTGGGTGTCACCCGCCGAGGGGTGACGCCAAGTGAAGGCTCCTGCTCAGTGACAGGATCCAGGTGCTGCACTTTAACATTACAGTGCAGCAACCCGGCTCCTGTCACTGAGCAGGAGCAGGCACTGCAGAAAGAGCACTCCAAGGGGCAGCTCGCTCCTCCCGGACCCCCGGTGTGATGAAAGCGGGGGTCGGGACGGCTAGCCACGCCCTGTCCAGTGAAGCCACGCCCCCAACCTGTGAAGCCACGACTCCAACCCACGAAGCCACGACCCTTTTTTAACACACCGCACCGTGTATAAAGAGGCAGAGCGACGCCTCTGTTATACTGTACTATGGTGTATTTTCTACAGTGCATTGCTGTTATTAATCTGTTATTGATCTGGTACATTATCATGCATGCAGCAGATGAATTTACTGTATATATTTATGAAGGGGCCCAAACATTGCACTCTCTAATAGTTAGTCAAACCAAAGAGGTGGCAGACCACACCCCCTCTGCAGACTGGCCACACCTCTAAACATGGGCCCCTACCACTGCATTCCCCCGGTTGGCCCTACGGGGTCCGACACTGAATGTAGGGATAATAGCAACATTCAGAATAGACAGGACTTTATTGCTGTTTAAAAATTTAGGAGATGGGTTTTCCAAATACAAACTGAAAAGAACTAAATACAGCAGTATAACCACAGTGGGGTATATTTACTAAGGTCCCGATTTTGACCGAGATGCCGTTTTTTCTTCAAAGTGTCATCTCGGTAATTTACTAAGCAAAAATCACGGCAGTGATGAGGGCATTCGTAATATTTTGGAAGTCCTTGGAAAAAATCACGAATCAATACACCATCGGTCAAATACGCCTGCAATTTGGTAGAAATCGGTCATTTACTAAAAAGTGCAAAACACAAACACTGCCGACAATAGCCAAACACTGCCATGCTAAAATACAAATCGTGAAAAAGTGCTAAAAAAAAACAGACCTGCTTTTTTATCCCGTGTTTGTATAGGCATGCACGGATCCATGAGATCCGTGCATGTTTATCAGTGGGAAGGGGTGGGAAATGTTATAATTTTTCCAAAAAAAATTGCGTGGGTCCCCCCTCCTTAACCAAACCAGCCTCGGGCTCTTTGAGCCGGCCCTGGTTGCAAAAATATGGGGAAAAAAATTGACAGGGGTTCCCCCATATTTAAGCAACCAGCACCGGGCTCTGCGCCTGGTCCTGGTTCCAAAAATACGGGGGACAAAAAGCGTAGGGGTCCCCCGTATTTTTGAAACCAGCACCGGGCTCCACTAGCTGGACAGATAATGCCACAGCCGGGGGTCACTTTTATACAGTGCCTTGCGGCCGTGGCATCAAATATCCAACTAGTCACCCCTGGCCGGGGTACCCTGGGGGAGTGGGGACCCCTTCAATCAAGGGGTCCCCCCCCAGCCACCCAAGGGCCAGGGGTGAAGCCCGAGGCTGTCCCCCCCATCCAATGGGCTGCGGATGGGGGGCTGATAGCCTTTGTTCAAAGTAATGAATATTGTTTTTAGTAGCAGTACTACAAGTCCCAGCAAGCCTCCCCCGCAAGCTGGTACTTGGAGAACCTCAAGTACCAGCATGCGGCAGAAAACCAGGCCCGCTGGTACCTGTAGTACTACTACTAAAAAAAAAAACCAATAAAGACAATACACACACCTTGAAAGTATAACCTTAATGCATACATACACACCACCATATACACATACTATTACTTACCTTATGTTCACACGAGGGTCGGTCCTCTTCTCCAGTAGAATCCATGGTGTACCTGTTGAAAAAATCCTACTCACCAAATCCAGTGTAGAGGGCTCCTCGGATAATCCATTTGTAATCCACGTACTTGTAAAAATAAAAAAACGGGACACCCGACCACGAACTGAAAGGGGACCCATGTTTTCACATGAGACCCCTTTCCCCGAATGCCAGAAACCCCCTCTGACTGATGTCTAAGTGGGTTTCTTCAGCCAATCAGGGAGCGCCACGTTGTGGCACCCTCCTGATCGGCTGTGTGCTCCTGTACTGTCTGACAGGCGGCACACGGCAGTGTTACAATGTAGCGCCTATGCGCTCCATTGTAACCAATGGTGGGAACTTTCAGGTCAGCGGTTGACCGAAAGTGACCTCACCGCTGACCTGAAAGTTCCCACCATTGGTTACAATGGAGCGCATAGGCGCTACATTGTAACACTGCCGTGTGCCGCCTGTCATACAGTACAGGAGCACACAGCCAATCAGGAGGGTGCCAAACGTGGCGCTCCCTGATTGGCTGATGGAACCTTCTTGGACTTAAGTCAGAGGGGGTTCCAGGCATTCGGGGAAAGGGGACCCATGTCTCCCGAAAGCAGGCTAGTCTCCCGATTTGAGGGGTCCCCCCTGCCCGTCCGCCCACTTTGTGTGTAAAGTGGGCGGTCCGGGCAGTCGATGACGCGATTCTTGCTGAATCGCGTCATCATAGCCACGCCCCCTGCAGTGTAATGCCGGTGATCGTGGCATTACAGAGCAGGGGCGTGGCTTAAATGAGGCGTCACCGTAACCCGCCCCGTCCCGCCCTTGCTCCACCCCCATACTGCCTCCGGCCCACCCCCTCCTTACGTCAGAGCGCTCCCCGGCCCACCTGTTGAGCCGACCTGGCTGCTCTCTCCCGCAGAGAGCAGCCAGAATGTCGGTAAGTATGCATCACTATAGCACTGTTAACACCACATCTTCATACTTCAGTCAGTCATTTCACACACCCTCCTTTACAACATATTTATCAAAATGAAACATCAAAGTAAAAACAGAACACATAACAATATCAATTTGACCACACAAACACAACACTACATATGACTGAACCTGTTTCACACGTATCCAGAATGTGACTAAGTAACCAACCAATCAGCTGCTACGTATAATTTTAGTATAATTTTATAGAATGCACTTTATAAATGTTACCTCAATATTGATACTGGGCAACTTCTCTACTTTTTTCACTGCTTCATGAAGAGACCCCAATGTTGTTTATATGTTTTATTACAGTATATTGTTATGCTAAATTGTTTGGCTGCATTTTCAGTTTGCTTTTATAGTTCACTTTGAAATTGTATACCAATTGTTGTAACAAATAAAAAGATTATTTAACAAAAAAAATAGAATATTCACAGAAATATAAAAAAAGACACAAACTACATTTCCTCATGCCATGGATTTACAACAAGAGATGTTACTGCATTTTGGCAAACATTTTCTTAAGTGCATGTTTAATAATATATGTTTAAGTGCATGTTTTTTAGTTCCTAAAACTATAGATGATAGGATTTAATGTAGGCAGGCTTGGACTGGCCCACAGGGGTACAAGGGAAACCACCGGTGAGCCCCACTGCCTGGGGGCCCAACTCCTGCTCTAAGGATCAGGTTCCAGACTATGCACTTGAATTATACATCATACATATGTTACCTTATACTGCACTGGCGTCAGAAGGGGGGTGCGGAGGGTGCGGCCCACACCTGGGTGTCACCCGCCGAGGGGTGACGCCAAGTGAAGGCTCCTGCTCAGTGACAGGATCCAGGTGCTGCACTTTAACATTACAGTGCAGCAACCCGGCTCCTGTCACTGAGCAGGAGCAGGCACTGCAGAAAGAGCACTCCAAGGGGCAGCTCGCTCCTCCCGGACCCCCGGTGTGATGAAAGCGGGGGTCGGGACGGCTAGCCACGCCCTGTCCAGTGAAGCCACGCCCCCAACCTGTGAAGCCACGACTCCAACCCACGAAGCCACGACCCTTTTTTAACACACCGCACCGTGTATAAAGAGGCAGAGCGACGCCTCTGTTATACTGTACTATGGTGTATTTTCTACAGTGCATTGCTGTTATTAATCTGTTATTGATCTGGTACATTATCAAAAGAACTAAATACAGCAGTATAACCACAGTGGGGTATATTTACTAAGGTCCCGATTTTGACCGAGATGCCGTTTTTTCTTCAAAGTGTCATCTCGGTAATTTACTAAGCAAAAATCACGGCAGTGATGAGGGCATTCGTAATATTTTGGAAGTCCTTGGAAAAAATCACGAATCAATACACCATCGGTCAAATACGCCTGCAATTTGGTAGAAATCGGTCATTTACTAAAAAGTGCAAAACACAAACACTGCCGACAATAGCCAAACACTGCCATGCTAAAATACAAATCGTGAAAAAGTGCTAAAAAAAAACAGACCTGCTTTTTTATCCCGTGTTTGTATAGGCATGCACGGATCCATGAGATCCGTGCATGTTTATCAGTGGGAAGGGGTGGGAAATGTTATAATTTTTCCAAAAAAAATTGCGTGGGGTCCCCCCTCCTTAACCAAACCAGCCTCGGGCTCTTTGAGCCGGCCCTGGTTGCAAAAATATGGGGGGAAAAATTGACAGGGGTTCCCCCATATTTAAGCAACCAGCACCGGGCTCTGCGCCTGGTCCTGGTTCCAAAAATACGGGGGACAAAAAGCGTAGGGGTCCCCCGTATTTTTGAAACCAGCACCGGGCTCCACTAGCTGGACAGATAATGCCACAGCCGGGGGTCACTTTTATACAGTGCCTTGCGGCCGTGGCATCAAATATCCAACTAGTCACCCCTGGCCGGGGTACCCTGGGGGAGTGGGGACCCCTTCAATCAAGGGGTCCCCCCCCAGCCACCCAAGGGCCAGGGGTGAAGCCCGAGGCTGTCCCCCCCATCCAATGGGCTGCGGATGGGGGGCTGATAGCCTTTGTTCAAAGTAATGAATATTGTTTTTAGTAGCAGTACTACAAGTCCCAGCAAGCCTCCCCCGCAAGCTGGTACTTGGAGAACCACAAGTACCAGCATGCGGCAGAAAACAAGGCCCGCTGGTACCTGTAGTACTACTACTAAAAAAAAAACCCAATAAAGACAATACACACACACCTTGAAAGTATAACTTTAATGCATACATACACACCACCATATACACATACTATTACTTACCTTATGTTCACATGAGGGTCGGTCCTCTTCTCCAGTAGAATCCATGGTGTACCTGTTGAAAAAATCCTACTCACCAAATCCAGTGTAGAGGGCTCCTCGGATAATCCATTTGTAATCCACGTACTTGTAAAAATAAAAAAACGGGACACCCGACCACGAACTGAAAGGGGACCCATGTTTTCACATGAGACCCCTTTCCCCGAATGCCAGAAACCCCCTCTGACTGATGTCTAAGTGGGTTTCTTCAGCCAATCAGGGAGCGCCACGTTGTGGCACCCTCCTGATCGGCTGTGTGCTCCTGTACTGTCTGACAGGCGGCACACGGCAGTGTTACAATGTAGCGCCTATGCGCTCCATTGTAACCAATGGTGGGAACTTTCAGGTCAGCGGTTGACCGAAAGTGACCTCACCGCTGACCTGAAAGTTCCCACCATTGGTTACAATGGAGCGCATAGGCGCTACATTGTAACACTGCCGTGTGCCGCCTGTCATACAGTACAGGAGCACACAGCCAATCAGGAGGGTGCCAAACGTGGCGCTCCCTGATTGGCTGATGGAACCTTCTTGGACTTAAGTCAGAGGGGGTTCCAGGCATTCGGGGAAAGGGGACCCATGTGAAAACATGGGTCCCCTTTCAGTGCGAGGTCGGGTATCCGTTTTTTTATTTTTACAAGTACGTGGATTACAAAAGGATTTACCGAGGAGCCTAATACACTGGATTATGTGAGTATAATTTTTTCAACAGGTACACCATGGATTCTACAGGAGAAGAGGACCGACCTGCGTGGGAACATAAGGTAAGTATGTGTATATGGAGGTGTGGATGGATGTATTAAAGTTATACTTTCAAGGTGTGTGTGTGTTGTCTTTATTGGGGTATTTTTTTAGTAGTAGTACTACAGGTACCAGTGGGCCCATTTTTCCGCCGCATGTTGGTACTTGTGGTTCTCCAAGTACCAGCTTGCGGGGGAGGCTTGCTGGGCCTTGTAGTACTGCTACTAAAAACAATATCATTCACTTTGAACAAAGGCTATCAGCCCCCCATCCGCAGCCCATTGGATGGGGGGGACAGCCTCGGGCTTCACCCTTGGCCCTTGGGTGGCTGGGGGGGGGACCCCTTGATTGAAGGGGTCCCCACTCCCCCAGGGTACCCCGGCCAGGGGTGACCAATTGGATATTTGATGCCACGGCCGCAAGGCACTGTATAAAAGTGACCCCCGGCTGTGGCATTATCTGTCCAGCTAGTGGAGCCCGGTGCTGGTTTCAAAAATACGGGGGACCCCTACGCTTTTTGTCCCCCGTATTTTTGGAACCAGGACCAGGTGCAGAGCCCGGTGCTGGTTGCTTAAATATGGGGGAACCCCTGTCCATTTTTTCCCCATATTTCTGCAACCAGGATCGGCTCAAAGAGCCCGAGGCTGGTTTGCCTTAGGAGGGGGGACCCCACGCAATTTTTTTTATTACATTTAAACATATATTTTTTTTTTAACAAGGTGCACAATGAAGCCCAGCACGGATCTCTCAGATCCGGCCGAGATTCATTGTATTAAAGTCGGCAGTGTTTTACAAGTCACTCACGTAACACACTGCCAAAAAAAACGAATGACATCGACATCGGAAAACCCGAAAATGCAGAATACGGCAGCTTAGTAAATTAGTCGTAATCAATTCAAAAAGTTGCATATTTACACTTTCGATGTCATTCGTGATTGAACTTTGACCTCAAATGGGAAAATACGAATCTTAGTAAATATACCCCAGTGAGTCTGAGAGGAACAGGTGAAGAATGCTTTGTGCCTTCCCTGAGTGGTACAGATCTTCAGTATGGCAGACACAATGAAGATACAGTATAAGAGATCAGTGTTAGAAGGAAACATGGAAATCCTAGTAGCCCAGCAGCTGTAAAAATAGCAACCTGCACTCCAGAAATGTCTGAGCAGGAAAGCTGTAATAAGGGTATTGTAGGGTCTATTCATGAAGCAGTGAAAACTGGAGAAGTGAACCAGTGGAGAAGAACCAATCAGCATTGAAGTAACATTTATAATTTGCATACTATACAATCATACAGAGCAGCTGATTGGTTGCCATGGGCAATTTCTCTGCTGGCTCACTTCTCCACTCTTTTTACTGCTTCATGAATAGACCCCATATAGAAGTGGTTCATTTCACAAGACCCACAGTACTGCAGACCAGAGATCAGAAGAACAATAGGAAGAGAGAATAAGTAAATTAATCAGTGCCGTAACTAGGCATTTTAGCGCTGCCATGAATGCCATGTGTGCGGCATGGTTAAAGTGTGAGCTGGTATGAATCTCACCGTTAACTTAAAAGTAAATCCTTTCCTCGAAATGTCCGTCTCCCTGGGCACAGTTCCTATACTGAGGTCTGGAGGAGGGGCATAAAGGGAGGAGCCAGTTCACACTCTAGAAAAGTCTTAAAGTGCCCATGGCTCCTGCGGAACCGTCTATACCCCATGGTACTGAAGTGGACCCCAGCATCCTCTACCAACTAGAAGAACAGGATTTACCAGTAGGTATTAAAATCTTGTTTTTCTTAAAAGAAAACATGTAGATGTCATTCATTTTGCTGTATCACGTTTGTATAATCCATGTGTTATTTTATGTTAAAAAAAAAACTAATTACTTTGGGTCCTATAATGTAAAATGAGTGGGCAGGCAGGCTCGTGCAAAATGTATCAAGTTATCGGTTTCCCATGGCCTTCTGTAAACACGTCAGAGTTCTGCGCCACATCCTTATGACTTGGGACCTAATTCAGGTTGGAGTACATTTTCTGCGTGGGGGCGTCATGTGAGCAGTATATATAGTATTACAGTGCAGCATTTTGGTGACCCAACAGTATATAGTTGTGTACAGTAGGCCATTGCTGTATTTTGAAGCTCTGTGTCACTGCACGTATCCATTCCATACCTGTGCGGCATTTTTGTGAGCAGTATATATAGTATTACAGTGCAGCATTTTGGTGACCCAACAGTATACATATATAGTACAGTACAAGTAGGCCATTGCTATTGATATATTACTGGCATATAATTCCACACATTAAAAAATGGAGATCAAAAATGTGGAGGGTAAAATAGGGAAAGATCAAGATCCACTTCCACCTCGTGCTGAAGCTGCTGCCACTAGTCATGGCCGAGACGATGAAATGCCATCAACGTCGTCTGCCAAGGCCGATGCCCAATGTCATAGTAGAGAGCATGTAAAATCCAAAAAACAAAAGTTCAGTAAAATGACCCAAAAATCTAAATTAAAAGCGTCTGAGGAGAAGCGTAAACTTGCCAATATGCCATTTACGACACGGAGTGGCATGGAACGGCTGATGCCCTGGCCTATGTTCATTGCTAGTGGTTCAGCTTCACATGAGGATGGAAGCACTCATGCTTCCCGCTAGAAAAATGAAAAGACTTAAGCTGGCAAAAGCGCAGCAAAGAACTGTGCGTTCTTCTAAATCACAAATCCCCAAGGAGAGTCCAATTGTGTTGGTTGCGATGGACGGGAAGAGGTGGCGCCTTCCACAATTTGCACCACGCCCCCTGCAAGTGCAGGAAGGAGCACCCGCAGTCCAGTTCCTGATAGTCAAATTGAAGATGTCACTGTTAAAGTACACCAGGATGAGGATATGGGTGTTGCTGGGGCTGAGGAGGAAATTGACCAGGAGGATTCTGATGGTGAGGTGGTTTGTTTAAGTAAGGCACCCGGGGAGCCACCTGTTGTTCGTGGGACGAATATGGCCATTGACATGCCTGGTCAAATTACAAAAAAAATCACCTCTTCGGTGTGGAATTATTTTAACACAAATGCGGACAACAGGTGTCAAGCCGTGTGTTGCCTTTGTCAAGCTGTAATAAGTAGGGGTAAGGACGTTAACCACCTCAGAACATCCTCCCTTATACGTCACCTGGAACGCATTCATCAGAAGTCATTGACAAGTTCAAAAACTTTGGGTGACAGCGGAAGCAGTACACTGACAACTAAATCCCTTCCTCTTGTAACCAAGCTCCTGCAAACAACACCACCAACTCCCTCGGTGTCAATTTCCTCATTAGATAGGAAAACTAATAGTCCCACAGGCCATGTCACTGGCAAGTCTGACGAGTCCTCTCCTGCCTGGGATTCCTCCGATGCATTCTTGAGTGTAACGCCAACTGCTGCTGGCGCTGCTGTTGTTGCTGCTGGGAGTCGATCGTCATCCCAGAGGGGAAGTCGGAAGACTACTTGTACTACTTCCAGTAAGCAATTGACTGTCCAACAGTCCTTTGCGAAGAAGATGAAATATCACAGCAGTCATCCTGCTGTAAAGCGGATAACTCAGGTCTTGGAAGCTGCGTTGGTGTTAAACGTGTGTCCGGTATCCACCGTTAATTCACAGGGAATTAGAGAATTGTTTGAGGTACTGTGTCCCCGGTACCAAATACCATCTAGGTTCCATTTCTCTAGGCAGGCGATACCGAGCATGTACACAGACGTCAGAAAAAGACTCACCAGTGTCCTAAAAAATGCAGTTGTACCCAATGTCCACTTAACCACGGACATGTGGACAAGTGGAGCAGGGCAGACTCAGGACTATATGGCTGTGACAGCCCACTGGGTAGATGTATTGTCTCCCGCAGCAAAAACAGCAGCGGCGGCACCAGTAGCAGCATCTCGCAAACGCCAAATCATTCCTAGGCAGGCTACGCTTTGTATCACCGCTTTTCATAAGAGGCACACAGCTGACAACCTCTTACGGAAACTGAGGAACATCATCGCAGAATGGCTTACCCCAATTGGACTCTCCTGTGGATTTGTGACATTGGACAACGCCACCAATATTGGGTGTGCATTACATGTGGGCAAATTCCAGCTCGTCCCATGTTTTGCACATACATTGAATTTGGTGGTGCAGAATTTTTTTTAAAAATGACAGGGGCGTGCAAGAGATGCTGTCGGTGGCCCGAAGAATTGTGGGCCACTTTCAGCTTTCAGCCACCGTGTGCCGAAGACTGGAGCAGCAGCAAACACTCCTGAACCTGCCCCGCCATCAGCTGAAGCAAGAGGTGGTAACGAGGTGGAATTCAACCCTCTATATGCTTCAGAGGATGGAGGAGCAGCAAAAGGCCATTCAAGCCTATACATTTGCCTACGATATAGGCAAAGGAGGGGGGATGCACCTGACTCAAGCGCAGTGGAGAATGATTTCAACGATGTGCAAGGTTCTGCAACCCTTTGAACTTGCCACACGTGAAGTCAGTTCAGACACTGCCAGCCTGAGTCAGGTCATTCCCCTCATCAGGGTTTTGCAGAAGAAGCTGGAGAGATTGAAGGAGGCGCTAAAATGGAGCGATTCCACTAGGCATGTGGGACTTGTGGATGGAGCCCTTTATTTGCTTAACCAGGATTCACAGGTGGTCAATCTGTTGAAATCAGAGCACTACATTTTGGCCACCGTGCTCGATCCTATGTTTAAAGCCTACGTTGTATCTCTCTTTCCGGCATACACAAGTTTGCAGATGTTCAAAGACCTGCTGGTGAGACACTTGTCAACTCAAGCGGAACGTGACCCGTCAACAGCTCCTCCTTCACATTCTCCCACAACTGGGGCTGCGAGGAAAAGGCTAAGAATTCCGAGCCCACCCGCTGGCGGTGATGCAGGGCAGTCTGGAGCGAGTGCTGACATCTGGTCCGGGCTGAAGGACCTGCCAACGATTACTGACATGTTGTCTACTGTCACTGCATATGATTCTGTCACCATTGAGAGAATGGTGGAGGATTATATGAGTGACCGCATCCAAGTAGGCACGTCAGACAGTCCGTACGTATACTGGCAGGAAAAAGAGGCAATTTGGAGGCTCTTGCACAAGCTGGCTTTATTTTACCTAAGTTGACCCCCCTCCAGTGTGTACTCCGAAAGAGTGCTTAGTGCAGCCGGTCACCTTGTCAGCAATCGGCGTACGAGGTTACTTCCAGAAAATGTGGAGAAGATGATGTTCATCAAAATGAATTATAATCAATTCCTCCGTGGAGACATTCACCATCAATTGCCTCCAGAAAGTACACAGGGACCTGAGATGGTGGATTCCAGTGGGGACGAATTAATAATCTGTGAGGAGGGGGATGTACACAGTGAAAGGGGTGAGGAATCGGACGATGAGGAGGAGGTGGATATCTTGCCTCTGTAGAGCCAGTTTGTGCAAGGAGAGATTGATTGCTTCTTTTTTGGTGGGGGCCCAAACCAACCAGTCATTTCAGCCACAGTCGTGTGGCAGACCCTGTCTCTGAAATGATGGGTTTGTTAAAGTGTGCATGTCCTGTTTATACAACATAAGGGTGGGTGGGAGGGCCCAAGGACAATTCCATCTTGCACCTCTTTTTTCTTTAATTTATCTTTTCATGTGATGTTTGGGGCCAATATTTTTAAGTGCCATCCTGTCTGACACTGCAGTACCACTCCTAGATGGGCCAGGTGTTTGTGCCGGCCACTTGGGTCGCTTAGCTTAGTCATCCAGCGACCTTGGTGCAAATTTTAGGACTAAACATAATATTGTGAGGTGTGAGGTGTTCAGAATAGACTAGAAATGAGTGGAAATTATGGTTATTGAGGTTAATAATACTATGGGATCAAAATGACCCCCAAATTCTATGATTTAAGCTGTTTTTGAGGGTTTTTTGAAAAAAAAAAAACACCCGAATCCAAAACACACCCGAATCCGCCAAAAAATTTTCAGGGAGGTTTTGCCAAAACGCGTCTGAATCCAAAACACGGCCACGGAACCGAATCCAAAACCAAAACACAAAACCCCGAAAAATGTCCGGTGCACATCTCTAACTCACTGTCTCCCTGGATCTCCTTATCTCCTGATCTATACCATTTTAATGAACGTTAGGGACAAGGGAATAATCAAAACATGTGGAACTGTGTCTAAGCTGTGTCTAGGGACCATGAGACTACATGTTATAATGTAAAGCTAATTAACCAATTAAACAACTAATAAATTTTATTTTTAGTAGATTAAGCCAGGGCAGGCAACCTAAATCTTGTGGCCTGGTAAACACTCATGTTTTGGGGGCTCCCTATCCCTCCCCGGTAAGTAAAGGCCAGTTGACCATTGGCTCATTCCCCTGTCTCTCTTCAGCCTCATCCCCATCTCTCCAGCTTTACTCCTTACCTGTATCGCTCCTGCCTCAACTTTTCCTGTGTCTATCCAGCAACATCCCTGTGTCTCCAGCCTCACTGCCATATCTCTCCATCTCCAGCCATCCACTCATCTCACCTGTCTTTAAGCCTCACCCCGTGTCTCTCAGCCCCCATCCTACTGTATCTCTCATCACCCTGATTATCCTGTATCTCTCTGTCTTCCCTGTGTTTGTCTTTCAGCCTCTCCCTATGACTTTCAGCCTCCGGTGTGCCTTTCAGTTTTCCCCTGTGCCTCACTGCCTTCCCTTGTGCCTCTCATCCTCCCCCTGTGCCTCTCAGTCTCCCTCTGTGTCTCTTAGTCCACCAAACAACTGTGGCTCAGCCTTCCCCATGTATCACACCCTCAGCTTTCCCCTGTGTCTTCAAGCCTCATAACTCCCGTTTCTCTCAGCTACCCTATCCCACGGTTTCTCAGACCTCCATACCCCTGTGCCTCTCAGCCTCCCCCTGTACCTCTCAGGCTTCCCCTGTTCCTCTCAGCCTCCCCCTGTGCCTTTCAGCCTTCATGTCTTTCAGCCCCATCATCCGATTTTGCTTCAGCACAACCCTCGGTGCTTCCCCATTCCTCTATGTCACTCCTGGCCCCCACCCGACCTGTGTCTCCCTAGCCCAACCCAGCCCACGCTTACCTCCTGTTGCATGCTGAGAAAGCTACCATTCTCCATCTTCAAAAGTGACTTGGCTCCACTGCTGTCCAGCGGCAAGATATCATAACTTCAGATGCACCGAATTGGATAAAAATAAACTTTGTTGTGCTGCGCACCAAAGGCCGGCCATGCTCCCTCTCTGTCTGCATGTGCCCTGCTGATGCTACAGCAAGGCAAAGGCAAGAGGGACAAAGGAGCTGTTCCCCAGAGATTCTTGAGGGTCCAGGGCCCTTGGAATCTTGGAGCCTAGTACAATTGTCCCCTTTGTCCCCTCCTGTCACCGGGCCTGATCAACCCATGAGCCCAAGCATTATGACTGATCAACTCATGAGCCCAAGTATTATGACTAATCAACTCATGAGCCCAAGCATTATGACTGATCAACTCATGAGCCCAAGCATGATCAACTCATGAGCCCAAGCATCAACCTTGTAACAATGTGTAATAAAATAATAATAGGCAAGTGTGTGCTTCAAATTTTATTCTGACAATAAATTACATTTAGTTTGAATGTCAATCAAATAAGTATATATGATGGCAGAAGAAAGAACAGGTATGGAAACAAAAACAAACACATACAGTACACACAACAAACCCTCTCACAGGTCTAAAATTCCCCTTCTAACTTTACATATTGAACCCATTCAGTGCCTTTACTCCCAATAGAACAGTGCCAAAATGTTTATGGAGAGAAACACCCAATAAAACAAATGCTGTTCTTTAATGCCAATGCCAGGCACCTAACTAGTATACCTGTAAACAAAACTCGCCGCACCTCTAAACAAACCTCCAACAAACAGGAACAAACTCTCATATTGTATAAGACTTTGGCCACTTACAGTAATACACATGACTGAGTTGACCTTATACAACAATTTTGCACATTTCATCTTTGTATATATTTAAATATCTTCCCTTCTTTCCAGATGTGATGGTGTTTTTCACTAGATGTGTTTTATTTATTGTTTTTTCTATGTAGGTGTTCCTAGTTGGTGCTTTTGCTAAAACAGGCATTCCCAACCTCGCACCTCAATGTACACTAACATTCCTGTTTTTAAAGACATCCATGCTTGAGCACAGGTGATTTAATTAGTACCTTAGTTATTTTGATTTAACCATCTGTGCTGAAGCCTGGATATCACTAAAACCTGCTCTGTTAAAGTGCCTTGAGGACCAAAGTTGGGAATGCCTGTGCTAAAGCAAAGCAGGAGCTCAATTATGTAGCTACAAGTGAGACCTGTTCTTCTAATTGATGTGAATGATGTGGCTCATCACTATGCCTTGTTGGTCTTGAAATGTGTTCATGCTTCTTCTGATAAGTATCTTTTTTTACAACTGTGGATCTGTGCTCTGTTTAGATAAATGGATTGAGTCTTTTTGTGCAAATACATTGGTGTGCGGGCCTCTCTTAGCCCTTATGGAGCAGCAGATACAAGGTGATTTATATTGTGGTGAGAGGGGTTGTTTCTCACTTGAAGTACTCACATTCCTGTGGGATCAGCTCCCTCCAAGGGTGACACGGAGATCAGCAGTATGTTTTGTTAGTTCTGGATTACACAACATATTATACCGGAGGGAATAATAACATAAAGTCTAGCATGATAGCTAGGTAGCATTAACTTGTATACCAGGTTGGGAATCCCAAAAGAAAAAACAATCAGGGTACGCCATTCATGTCCAGGCTAATGTGGGATATGTGTCAGTTGCTAGGAATGAAAATGCTCTGCACTTCTGTTTATGGAGAGGTTTAATCGAATCCTGAAGCATATGATCAGGAAGGCAGTGGTGCAGGAAAAGAAGGATTGGGACATCCTTTTCCCTTATCTGTTGTTCGCTGTCAGAAAGGATCCCCAAGCCTCAACAATGTTTAGCCCTTTCGAGCTACTATATGGGCGTTAACCCCGGGGCATTTTGGATATGCTAAAATAGGGACGGGATCCACAGGGGCATAGAGAACTATATGTGGTTCAATGTGTTTGTTTTATGTGTAAGATGTTGAGGAAGATAGGCCCTTTGGCAGAAGAAGTGTGAGGTCAACAAAAGAAAGCTTATGATACTGCTGTGATAGCCTGGACCTTCAGTCCCAGAGATAAAGTTCTGGTTTTAGTGCCAACCAAAGAGAGTAAGCTCATTGCCCATTAGGAGGGGCCCTATGAGTTAATGGAGGCAGTTGGCTCTGTGAACTTTAAGGTCCAACAAGCTGGGAGGAGGAAGTAAGAGCAGATATTGTTAGGATCTCCCGTTCTCTACTGCCACGTCGCCATGGCAACCGGGAGGCAAGTGTTAGCGAAGTAACCTGAGCGCAGCTGATACTCCGGTCCGGGTTTTTACTGTGTAGTGGTTACAGGCTCTGTGCACGGCAGGGAATCCGGCGCTGGTTTTGTGCTCACAGTCTGTGAGGTCTGAGTGGGGCGTGGACAGCACCTGCTATATAAACCATCCTCTCAGGCTAGGCAAATGCTGCTGAATCTTTGTTTGTTAGTCAGTTCCAGAGAGTTAGCTAGTACTGTGTGACTTTGTATTTACTTGTTGCTTACTGCGAATAGGCCTTGGGATTCGGTACTTCATTCTGCCAATCCGGACCTAGCAGTAAGACTGGAGTCAGTTGTTTGACCTGCTGGGGTTCTTTTGCTATTCTGTGAACCCAGCAGGTTTGCGGCTGTACTCTCAGACCTGCTTGCTTAATCCTCCCTCACTGTGCAGGGCGTCCAGGTGTCAGTTTAGTGGCAGTAAGCTGAACCTGTGCCCTGCAAGTGGGGGTTAGGATTGTGGATACTCTCCTTGTGTCTATATTTCTATCTCTGACCAAGGAGTTTATTCCCACACCCGTTGGTAACCCTTTGGGGTTTTTTCTGTTGCTCTTAGCAACATAATTTCAGGTGTTCCACATGTTAAATCACTACACATCGCTTCATTGTCTGCTCTATTCCATCTGAGCATTCCTGACACTAGGGAGACACCCAATTCCTGAGCCTTTGGGCTTCTCCGTTCACTTTGTGTTTATTAGTTATTCCATCACCTCCTGTGTATGTTATGTTATACTGTCTGTGAGTTCGTTTGCTTCGCTTCCCTCTCTGTTCATACACCGGTTATACTCCTGTTAGCACTGGTGTGCGTAACAGATATATAATGTAAATTTATTAAAACCATAGCAAGATGTGGATTTTGCGGCAGGATTGTTGAGTATGGTAGTGGAATAATTCTTGGTTTCCATAGAACCTATCTTCTCCACGGAACAAAAGTGGCAGGTGGAAGAGATGGTACGATGGAACAAGGAGGTGTTCTCCCTACCAGGGTGCATGGCTTTGATTAAATGTGATATTGTTATGCACCCCGGTATAGTGGTGAAAACAAAAGCTGTACTAGTGGAGTGAAGATAGGAGGGAGGTGGAGTACATGGTCTAACTATGGGTACTTTAGTGGTCTACCAGTGAGTGGTGTAGACTGATTGTGCTGGTTACTAAACCAAATGGCAGCTTGCGTTTTTGCAATGATTTAATACAGTTAAATAGCATGTCCCAGTTAGATGCCTATCCTATGCCATGGGTGGACGATCTGGTGGAAAGTTTGGCCTGCAGCAAATATTTAACCACCCTTGAACTCACAGAGGGCTACTGGCAGATTCCTCTTACACCTGCAGACAGGGAAAGGACAATTTTTGTACCGCTGAAGTCCATTTCTAGTACAAGGTCCTACCCTTCCCAAAGGGTGATTAACAAGGTACTTAAACCCCCTACTGTCCATACGGCAGCCTATCTATATGTTATACTGTAGTTATATATTGGCAAGGATGGGAATCACATCTTCCTATGGTTGAGGCGGTATTGGCATCAAAAAGGGTCCTGAGGTTTCATGGCTGACCCTAAGAAATGTGTAGTGGCCGTAAGTGAAGTATTTGGGTTACGTATTCAGACAGTGTCAAGTGAAAGCTTAGCTAGGAAAGGCAGAAGCAGTCAATAATTGGTCAAAGCCCAAGGCCAAGTTGCAGCTGACATTCTTCATGGGCTTGGAATGTTACTATAAGCAGTTTATCAGTCAGTTTGTGAATAGAGCAGCTCCAGTAACATACTTATTAAAAATAAAAAAAAAACTGTCCCGATCAGCAGTAGTGGACCAGCCTTGCTGATCCAGCATGGGCACATCTTGGTCTGGCTCTGTGTACCTTTTAGGTACTACAGGCACCCAATTTTTCCTGCAGATTTTCCTGGGACAGGACACCTCTGCTGTTGGCTTAGGTGTAGTCCTGTCCCAGGAAAATGAAGGGTTAGAACACCCAATGTTGTATTTGAGCAGGAAGTTGCTGCCCAGGAAACAAAAATTAGTGATGTGCACCGGACATTTTTCAGGTTTTGTATTTTGGTTTTGGATTCGGTTCCGCGGCCGTGTTTGTGATTCGGATGCGTTTTGGCAAAACCTCACCGAAATTTTTTTGTCTGATTCGGGTGTGTTTTGGATTTGGGTGTTTTTTTCAAAAAAACCTAAAAAACAGCTTAAATCATAGAATTTGGGGGTCATTTTGATCCCATAGTATTATTAACCTCAATTACCATAATTTCCACTCATTTCCAGTCTATTCTGAACACCTCACACCTCACAATATTATTTTTAGTCCTACAATTTGCACTGAGGTCGCTGGATGGCTAAGCTAAGCGACACAAGTGGCCGACACAAACACCTGGCCCATCTAGGAGTGGCACTGCAGTGTCAGGCAGGATGGCACTTCAAAAAAATTGTCCCCAAACAGCACTTGATGCAAAGAAAAAAAGAGGCGCACCAAGGTCGCTGTGTGACTAAGCTAAGCGACACAAGTGGCCGACACAAACACCTGGCCCATCTAGGAGTGGCACTGCAGTGTCAGGCAGGATGGCACTTCAAAAAAATTGTCCCCAAACAGCACATGATGCAAAGAAAAAAAGAGGCGCACCAAGGTCGCTGTGTGACTAAGCTAAGCGACACAAGTGGCCGACACAAACACCTAGCCCATCTAGGAGTGGCACTGCAGTGTCAGGCAGGATGGCACTTCAAAAAAATTGTCCCCAAACAGCACATGATGCAAAGAAAAAAAGAGGCTCACCAAGGTCGCTGTGTGACTAAGCTAAGCGACACAAGTGGCCGACACAAACACCTGGCCCATCTAGGAGTGGCACTGCAGTGTCAGGCAGGATGGCACTTAAAAAAAATTGTCCCCAAACAGCACATGATGCAAAGAAAAAAAGAGGCGCACCAAGGTCGCTGGATGGCTAAGCTAAGCGACACAAGTGGCCGACACAAACACCTGGCCCATCTAGGAGTGGCACTGCAGTGTCAGGCAGGATGGCACTTCAAAAAAATTGTCCCCAAACAGCACATGATGCAAAGAAAAATGGAAAAAAAAAGAGGTGCAAGATGGAATTGTCCTTGGGCCCTCCCACCCACCCTTATGTTGTATAAACAGGACATGCACACTTTAACGAAACCATCATTTCAGCGACAGGGTCTGCCACACGACTGTGACTGAAATGACTGGTTGGTTTGGGCCCCCACCAAAAAAGAAGTAATCAATCTCTCCTTGCACAAACTGGCTCTACAGAGGCAAGATGTCCACCTCCTCATCATCCTCCGATTCCTCACCCCTTTCACTGTGTACATCCCCCTCCTCACAGATTATTAATTCGTCCCCACTGGAATCCACCATCTCAGGTCCCCGTGTACTTTCTGGAGGCAATTGCTGCTGGTGAATGTCTCCACGGAGGAATTGATTATAATTCATTTTGATGAACATCATCTTCTCCACATTTTCTGGAAGTAACCTCGTACGCCGATTGCTGACAAGGTGAACGGCTGCACTAAACACTCTTTCGGAGTACACACTGGAGGGAGGGCAACTTAGGTAGAATAAAGCCAGTTTGTGCAAGGGCCTCCAAATTGCCTCTTTTTCCTGCCAGTATACGTACGGACTGTCTGACGTGCCTACTTGGATGCGGTCACTCATATAATCCTCCATGATTCTTTCCATGGTGAGAGAATCATATGCAGTGACAGTAGACGACATGTCAGTAATCATTGGCAGGTCCTTCAGTCCGGACCAGATGTCAGCACTCGCTCCAGACTGCCCTGCATCACCGCCAGCGGGTGGGCTCGGAATTCTTAGCCTTTTCCTCGCACCCCCAGTTGCGGGAGAATGTGAAGGAGGAGATGTTGACTGGTCACGTTCCGCTTGACTTGACAATTTTCTCACCAGCAGGTCTTTGAACCTCTGCAGACTTGTGTCTGCCGGAAAGAGAGATACAACGTAGGTTTTAAATCTAGGATCGAGCACGGTGGCCAAAATGTAGTGCTCTGATTTCAACAGATTGACCACCCGTGAATCCTGGTTAAGCGAATTAAGGGCTCCATCCACAAGTCCCACATGCCTAGTGGAATTGCTCTGTTTTAGCTCCTCCTTCAATGTATCCAGCTTCTTCTGCAAAAGCCTGATGAGGGGAATGACCTGACTCAGGCTGGCAGTTTCTGAACTGACTTCACGTGTGGCAAGTTCAAAGGGTTGCAGAACCTTGCATAACGTTGAAATCATTCTCCACTGCGCTTGAGTCAGGTGCATTCCCCCTCCTTTGCCTATATCGTGGGCAGATGTATAGGCTTGAATGGCCTTTTGCTGCTCCTCCATCCTCTGAAGCATATAGAAGGTTGAATTCCACCTCATTACCACCTCTTGCTTCAGATGATAGCAGGGCAGGTTCAGGAATGTTTGGTGGTGCTCCAGTCTTCTGTACGTGGTGCCTGAATGCCGAAAGTGGCCCGCAATTCTTCGGGCCACCGACAGCATCTCTTGCACGCCCCTGATGTTTTTTAAATAATTCTGCACCACCAAATTCAATGTATGTGAAAAACATGGGACGTGCTGGAATTTGTCCAGATGTAATGCACGCACAATATTGCTGGCGTTGTCCGATGTCACAAATCCCCAGGAGAGTCCAATTGGGGTAAGGCATTCTGCGATGATCTTCCTCAGTTGCCGTAAAAGGTTGTCAGCTGTGTGCCTATTCTGGAAAGCAGTGATACAAAGCGTAGCCTGCCTAGGAACGAGTTGGCGTTTGCGAGATGCTGCTACTGGTGCCGCCGCTGCTGTTCTTGCTGCGGGAGGCAATACATCTACCCAGTGGGCTGTCACAGTCATATAGTCCTGAGTCTGCCCTGCTCTACTTGTCCACATGTCCATGGTTAAGTGGACATTGGGTACAACTGCATTTTTTAGGACACTGATGAGTCTTTTTCTGAGGTCTGTGTACATTTTCGGTATCGCCTGCCTAGAGAAATGGAATCTAGATGGTATTTGGTACCGGGGACACAGTACCTCAATCAAGTCTATAGTTGCCTCTGAATTAACGATGGATACCGGAACCACGTTTCTCACCGCCCAGGCTGCCAAGGCCTGAGTTATCTGCTTTGCACAGAGGAAATGGGTCTAGACTGCACACCCTAGTGGTTGTAATGAAAGGTGCTATCTGCTGAGATTTTATGGTAATACAGGGGAAGAAATGGGTGCAGATGCACTATACAATCATTACTATAAATTACAGTATATAATATACTAAGAGGTTGTTAGCATATAATTGGCCAATGATACGGGCTTGCTCACCGCGTCGAGGTCACCTCTATCGAGCAAGTCCCTAACACTTTTGGGGTTCACACTGGGACGCAGGGCACCCCCAAATCAGCCCAGCCATGAACCCCCCCAAGGCATCACACTAGTGGAAAATTGTGAGGTGTAATAAAGTATAAGAGAAGCATAGGTAGTTACGGAGTGTAGAAAGTGTTTTAAAATTAGATATAAAGTGGGTGAAAAAAATACATGGATAAAATGACACACTTAGGAGGTAGTGAAAAAATAGTGACTATAAGTGTTAGGGTGTGATGCCCTGGAGTGGCCCAGACAGAACAGTTCAGGGGACCCCACGTCCCAATGCTTACCCCCAAATAGACTGACACTGTATGAAAATAATAGGACTTACTTTGTATTACGCCTGAATCATTGATGTGCAGTCAGATGTAGGTCCCTTCTTAAAATCAGTTTGGTAGGTGGGGGAGGGGTGCTAGTCAGAATGAAGTAATCTCAGACTTCAGGTGTGTATTTATACACATAGTATAGACTATACAGAGGAAATGGGTCTAGACTGCACAACCTAGTGGTTGTAATGAAAGGTGCTATCTGCTGAGATTTTATGGTAATACAAGGGAAGAAATGGGTGCAGATGCACTATACAATCATTACTATAAATTACAGTATATAATATACTAAGAGGTTGTTAGCATATAATTGGCCAATGATACGGGCTTGCTCACCGCGTCGAGGTCACCTCTATCGAGCAAGTCCCTAACACTTTTGGGGTTCACACTGGGACGCAGGACACCCCTAAATCAGCCCAGCCATGAACCCCCCCAAGGCATCACACTAGTGGAAAATCGTGAAGTGTAATAAAGTATAAGAGAAGCATAGGTAGTTACGGAGTGTAGAAAGTGTTTTAAAATTAGATATAAAGTGGGTAACGGGGGCACACTACCTCAAGCAATTCTCTAGTTCCCCGTGAACTAACGGCGGATACTGGACGCACGTCTAACACCAACATAGTTGTCAAGGCCTGAGTTATCTGCTTTGCAGCAGGATGACTGCTGTGATATTTCATCTTCCTCGCAAAGGACTGTTGGACAGTCAATTGCTTACTGGAAGTAGTACAAGTGGTCTTCCGACTTCCCCTCTGGGATGACGATCGACTCCCAGCAGCAACAACAGCAGCGCCAGCAGCAGTAGGCGTTACACTCAAGGATGCATCGGAGGAATCCCAGGCAGGAGAGGACTCGTCAGACTTGACAGTGACATGGCCTGCAGGACTATTGGCTTTCCTGGGTAAGGAGGAAATTGACACTGAGGGAGGTGGTGGTGTGGTTTGCAGGAGCTTGGTTACAAGAGGAAGGGATTTAGTGGTCAGTGGACTGCTTCCGCTGTCACCCAAAGTTTTTGAACTTGTCACTGACTTATGATGAATGCGCTGCAGGTGACGTATAAGGGAGGATGTTCCGAGGTGGTTAACGTCCTTACCCCTACTTATTACAGCTTGACAAAGGCAACACACGGCTTGACACCTGTTGTCCGCATTTGTGTTGAAATAATTCCACACCGAAGAGCTGATTTTTTTTGTATTTTGACCAGGCATGTCAATGGCCATATTCGTCCCACGGACAACAGGTGTCTCCCCGGGTGCCTGACTTAAACAAACAACCTCACCATCAGAATCCTCCTTGTCAATTTCCTCCCCAGCGCCAGCAACACCCATATCCTCATCCTGGTGTACTTCAACAGTGACATCTTCAATTTGACTATCAGGAACTGGACTGCGGGTGCTCCTTCCAGCACTTGCAGGGGGCGTGCAAATGGTGGAAGGCGCAAGCTCTTCCCGTCCAGTGTTAGTAAGGTCAGGCATCGCAACCGACACAATTGGACTCTCCTTGGGGATTTGTGATTTCGAAGAACGCACAGTTCTTTGCTGTGCTTTTGCCAGCTTAAGTCTTTTCATTTTTCTAGCGAGAGGATGAGTGCTTCCATCCTCATGTGAATCTGAACCACTAGCCATGAACATAGGCCAGGGCCTCAGCCGTTCCTTGCCACTCCGTGTCGTAAATGGCATATTGGCAAGTTTACGCTTCTCCTCAGACGCTTTTAATTTTGATTTTTGGGTCATTTTACTGAACTTTTGTTTTTTGGATTTTACATGCTCTCTACTATGACATTGGGCATCGGCCTTGGCAGACGACGTTGATGGCATTTCATCGTCTCGGCCATGACTAGTGGCAGCAGCTTCAGCACGAGGTGGAAGTGGATCTTGATCTTTCCCTATTTTATTTTTAACCTCCACATTTTTGTTCTCCATTTTTTAATGTGTGGAATTATATGCCAGTATCAATAGCAATAGCCTACTACTATATTTACTGCGCACAACTGAAATGCACCACAAGTATGGATGGATTGTATACTTGACGACACAGATGTAGGTACAGCAGTGGCCTACCGTACTGCTATATATAGTATACTGGTGGTCACTGTGTCAGCAAACTGCAAAACTAAAATGCACCACAGGTATAGAATGTAGATGGATAGTATACTTAATGGATGACGACACAGAGGTAGGTACAGCAGAGGCCTACCGTACTGCTATATATAGTATACTGGTGGTCACTGTGTCAGCAAACTGCAAAACTAAAATGCACCACAGGTATAGAATGTACATGGATAGTATACTTAATGGATGACGACACAGAGGTAGGTACAGCAGTGGCCTACCGTACTGCTATATATAGTATACTGGTGGTAACTGTGTCAGCAAACTGCAAAACTAAAATGCACCACAGGTATAGAATGTACATGGATAGTATACTTAATGGATGACGACACAGAGGTAGGTACAGCAGTGGCCTACCGTACTGCTATATATAGTATACTGGTGGTCACTGTGTCAGCAAACTGCAAAACTAAAATGCACCACAGGTATAGAATGTAGATGGATAGTATACTTAATGGATGATGACATAGAGGTAGGTACAGCAGTGGCCTACCGTACTGCTATATATAGTATACTGGTGGTCACTGTGTCAGCAAACTGCAAAACTAAAATGCACCACAGGTATAGAATGTAGATGGATAGTATACTTAATGGATGACGACACAGAGGTAGGTACAGCAGTTGCCTACCGTACTGCTATATATAGTATACTGGTGGTCACTGTGTCAGCAAACTGCAAAACTAAAATGCACCACAGGTATAGAATGTAGATGGATAGTATACTTAATAGCTGACGACACAGAGGTAGGTACTGCAGTGGCCTACCTTACTGCTATATATAGTATACTGGTGGTCACTGTGTCAGCAAACTGCAAAACTAAAATGCACCACAGGTATAGAATGTAGATGGATAGTATACTTAATGGATGACGACACAGAGGTAGGTACAGCAGTGGCCTACCGTACTGCTATATATAGTATACTGGTGGTCACTGTGTCAGCAAACTGCAAAACTAAAATGTACCACAGGTATAAAATGTAGATGGATAGTATACTTAATGGATGACGACACAGAGGTAGGTACAGCAGTACCTCTGCACTGTACTCCTCCTATATAATATTAATTATACTGGTGGTCCCCAGTCCCCACAATTATACTGGTGGTCCCCAGTCCCCAGTCCCCGCAATAAAGCAGCACACTGAGCACAGATATGGAGTGTTTTTCAGGCAGACAACGTATACTGGTGGTCACTGTCAGCAAAACTCTGCACTGTACTCCTGCTATAGCTGCTCCCCAGTCCCCACAATTAAGCAGTGTGAGCACTCAGCACAGATATATTATGCAGCACACTGAGCACAGATAAGGAGCGTTTTTTTCAGGCAGAGAACGGATAAAAACTGGTGGTCACTTATCAGCAAAACTCTGCACTGTACTCCTCCTAACAGCTGCTCCCCAGTCCTCCCCACAATTAAGCAATAAAGCAATCAACTTCAACAATAAACGGAGAGGACGCCAGCCACGTCCTCTCCCTATCATCTCCAATGCACGAGTGAAAATGGCAGCGACGCGCGGCTGCTTATATAGAATCCGAATCTCGCGAGAATCTGACAGCGGGATGATGACGTTCGGGCGCGCTCGGGTTAGCCGAGCAAGGCGGGAAGGTTCGAACCTGCCTCGGACCCGTGTAAAAAGGGTGAAGTTCGGGGGGGTTCGGTTTCCGAGAAACCGAACCCGCTCATCACTAACAAAAATACAATATTGTAGAGAAGGAGTGCCTGCCCATAAAGTGGGCTGTAGAGGCACTTCTGTATTATTTGCTGGAGAAGGATTTTTCCTTGATAACAGACCATGCACCAGTACAATGGATGCAGAGCAAGGAGGAGGTGAACCTCAAAATTACCAGGTGGGTCTTATAGTTACACACTTTTAGGTGTACAGTGGAGAATAGGTGTCAAATTTTAGAAACAGACCCAATGACTTAACCATCCAGAGGCTGGTGCTGCTGCTGCATGGTGTGCGGAGGGTCCTTGCTGGGCAGGACACTGAGGGAGTTCCAACCTCAGCTGTGGCTGGCTCCCCTGTTTGGTTTCCGCTCCTGGCATGTGCTGGCGGGGCTGATGTTCCACATATCTGCATTTCTGCCAGGCCAGGACTGTGTGCTCCACCATTTTGAAAGTGGTCAGCAGACTACTGGCTGGCCAATGGGGAGATAGCTCAGGTCCTTACTGCAACTCTGGCCAATCAGCAACTACCATTTACTGTAAGAGGGTCTTAGCAGCAGTCTGCAAACTGCCAGTGCAACAAGACACTACTCCTGTAGGTAGCTCAGTGTTGGACTGGGGCATGTAGGGCCCACCGGGGGGATGCAGTGGTAGAGGCCCCTGTATAGAGGTGTGGCCAGTCTGCAGAGGGGGCGTGGCCTGCCACCTAATTGGTTTGACCAACGATTAGACCAACGCATCTCGAGGACCAGCAGCCAATCAGCAGCGGCCGATGCGGCAGCTTCTGATTGGCTGCCAGTCCACGAGCGCTGTCTTCATGGTGTTTGGCAGGCTGCCGGACCACAATCTGCTAGCGGAGATAGGGACATTCAAAATGCCACCGCAGCAGCGCTGTCTTCATGCTTGGCAGGCTGCCGGACCATAATGTGCTGCAGGGAGGGACCACCTGTCTGCGGGGGAAAGGGAGCCCTAGGAGGCAGGGGTAGCTGCAGCAATGGTGGCCGCCTCCCACCTGTTACGCACACCAGTGCTAACAGGAGTATACCGGTGTATGAACAGAGAGGGAAGCAAAGCAAACGAACTCACAGACAGTATAACATAACATACACAGGAGGTGATGGAATAACTAATAAACACAAAGTGAACGGGGAAGCCCAAAGGCTCAGGAATTGGGTGTCTCCCTAGTGTCAGGAATGCTCAGATGGAATAGAGCGGACAATGAAGCGATGTGTAGTGGTTTCACATGTGGAGCACCTGAAATGATGTTGCTAAGAGCAACAGAAAAAACCCCAAAGGGTTACCAACGGGTGTGGGAATAAACTCCTTGGTCAGAGATAGAAATATAGACACAAGGAGAGTATCCACAATCCTAACCCCCACTTGCAGGGCACAGGTTCAGCTTACTGCCACTAAACTGACACCTGGACGCCCTTCACAGTGAGGGAGGATTAAGCAAGCAGGTCTGAGAGTACAGCCGCAAACCTGCTGGGTTCACAGAATAGCAAAAGAACCCCAGCAGGTCAAACAACTGACTCCAGTCTTACTGCTAGGTCCGGATTGGCAGAATGAAGTACCGAATCCCAAGGCCTATTCGCAGTAAGCAACAAGTAAATACAAAGTCACACAGTACTAGCTAACTCCCTGGAACTGACTAACAAACAAAGATTCAGCAGCATTTGCCTAGCCTGAGAGGATGGTTTATATAGCAGGTGCTGTCCACGCCCCACTCAGACCTCACAGACTGTGAGCACAAAGCCAGCGCCGGATTCCCTGCCGTGCCCAGAGCCTGTAACCACTACACAGTAAAAACCCGGACCGGAGTATCAGCTGCGCTCAGGTTACTTCGCTAACACTTGCCTCCCGGTTGCCATGGCGACGTGGCAGCACAGAGCAGGAGATCCTAACAGTACCCCCCCTCTGACGAGGGGTCAAAGAACCCCTACCACCGGGTTTATCGGGGAACTGCGAGAAGAAAGAGCGTATCAGTCTGGGGGCATGAAGATCACAACTGCGCACCCACGACCGCTCCTCCAGGCCATACCCCTTCCAGTGCACCAAAAATGACAGCCGACCCCGAACCATCTTGGAGTCAAGAACCCTTTCAACCACAAACTCCCTCTGACCCCGTATCAGAAGAGGAGAAGGTCTTCCACTGGAAGAAGGATTACTAACCGCCAGTTTTAAAAGGGAACAATGAAATGTTTTATTGATACCCAATGAACGGGGCAGATCTAACTGAAATGCCACCGGATTGATAACCCTGGTGATCTTATAAGGGCCGATGAACCGGGGGCCTAACTTATGAGATGGCTGTCTCAACTTCAAATTCTTGGTGGACAACCAGACGAAGTCTCCTAATTTGAAGCTGCAGGGTCTTCTCCGCTTATCAAAAACCCTTTTGATCACTAATGACACAGACACAAGGGCTTTCTTCACTTTCCTCCAAATACCCCTAAGGACCGAAACAACAGAGGAACCACCAGGCGTGGAATCCAGGGGGTCAAAAGAATTGGCCTTAGGATGATGCCCATACACACAAAGGAAGGGAGAGATCCCTGTAGCAGAGTGAGCCGCGTTGTTATAGGCAAACTCCGCCATGGACAGATGAGCAACCCAGTCAGTATGACACTTGGAGACATAACACCTGAGGAACTGCTCCAAGGACTGGTTCACCCTCTCAGTCTGCCCATTAGACTGTGGATGGTAGCCTGACGACAAGCTCACAGAAATCTGGAGATCAGAACAAAATGCCCTCCAGAATTTGGCCACAAACTGGGATCCACGGTCAGAGACCACATCAAGTGGCAACCCGTGGAGGCGCACAACATGCTGCATAAATAACTCAGACAGGCGTCTGGCCGATGGCAACCCAACCAGTGGAACGAAATGCGCCATCTTCGAAAACCTGTCAACGACAACCCAAATGGCTGTCATCCCCGAGGATTTGGGCAAGTCCACCACAAAATCCATGGAAATGTGGGTCCATGACTTAGACGGAATAGAGAGTGGATGTAATGGGCCGACAGGAACCCCTCTAGGAGTTTTATTTCGGGCACAAACGTCACATGCCCGAACCCACTGATCCACATCCCTAGCCACCGAGGGCCACCACACCGCCCTAGACAGCAACTCCCGAGTTCTGGCAATACCCGGATGCCCTGCCGACCTCTTGGCATGGAATTCCAGGAACATTCGCTGTCTTAACCTAGGAGGCACAAACAAGAGACCTACCGGAAGGTCTGGAGAAGCCTGCTCCTGTGCTCTAAGGACTAATGACAAGAGGTCCTGGGTAATGCCCACTTTAATACATGATGGGGACACAATGGGCAATGGCTCCTCGGTGGTCTCTTGAACTGGAGCAAAACTCCGCGAGAGCGCATCAGCCTTGATGTTTTTTGACCCAGGGCGATATGTTATCAAAAAATTAAAGCGAGCAAAAAACAAAGCCCATCATGCCTGCCTGGCATTGAGCCGCTTCACTGACTCTAAATATGCCAGAATCTTATGGTCGGTGAGAATTGAGACCACAAACTTAGCCCCCTCAAGCCAGTGTCTCCACTCCCCGAGTGCATCCTTTATAGCCAACAATTCCCGGTAACCACATCATAATTCATCTCGGCAGACGGAAATTTACGGGAAAAGTAAGCACAGGGATGAAGGCGATTATCAGACACCCCCATCTGAGAGAGCACTGCCCCAATACCTATCTCAGAGGCATCCACTTCTACCACAAAAGGACGCTCTGGATCTGGGTGTCGCAGCACCTTGGCCGAGACAAATGCCCTTTTGAGACGGGCAAAGGCCGCTTTGGCCTCACAAGACCAGTGAGCAACATCCGCCCCTTTCTTAGTGAGTGCCACCAAGGGGGCCACTATAGACGAAAATCCAGCGATAAACCGTCTATAAAAATTCGCAAAGCCCAGAAAACGCTGAAGCGCCCTCAAACTAGTGGGCTGCACCCAATCCAGGACTGCCTGTACCTTAGAACCCTCCATTTGGAAACCTTCTGAGGAGATAATATACCCTAGAAATGCGATTTGCTGGACCTCAAACTCGCACTTCTCCAGCTCCGCCCCAAGCTGGTGGTCTCTGAGTTTCTGGAGGACTAAGCGTACATGCTTCCGATGTTCCTCCAGGGAATGAGAGAAGATTAGGATGTCATCTAGATAAACAACTAAGAATCTATCCAAATATTCCCTGAGCACATCGTTCATGAATTCCTGGAAGACTGCCGGGGCATTAGAGAGCCCAAAAGGCATCACCAAATATTCATAATGCCCTGAGTGGGTATTAAAGGCAGTCTTCCTTTCATCCCCCTCTCTTATTCGGATTAGATTGTAAGCACCGCGTAGGTCAATCTTAGAAAAAATGGTGGCAGTACGAAGCTGGTCAAACAAAACCGAAATGAGAGGCAGTGGGTACGAGTTTTTACTCGTGATACGGTTCAATTCCCTGAAGTCGATGCAGGGTCGCAACGAACCGTCCTTTTTACCCACAAAAAAGAACCCCAACCCAACTGGGGACTGTGAGGGTCTGATAAATCCCTTAGCCAAGTTCTCCTGAATGTACTCTGCCATAGCCTGAGTCTCAGGACGTGACAGGGAGTACAACCTGCTCTTGGGAAGCTTAGCATCCGGCAACAAATCAATGGCACAGTCATAGGGGCGATGGGGAGGTAGTACCTCCGCAACTTTTTTGGAGAACACATCCGCAAAATCTGCATAACATCCTGGCAATCCTGGCAAACTTAGCTGCGAGAGCCTGACTGGAAGGCTCAAGCAACTCCTGAAACAATCACTACCCCAACTAAGAATCTCCCCAGAGACCCAGTTAAATTGAGGGTTATGGACCCTTAACCAGGGTAACCCCAAAACCAATGGGGCAAAAGAACAGACAGTCACATAAAAAGACAATTTTTCAGAGTGTGTGGCTCCAATAAACAAAGGAATTTGGCTGGTGCAGAAGGTAATTTTACCCTGGGACAATGGTTCCCCGTTTAACCCACAGATCTCAATCTCTGATGCCAAAGGTACTGAGGGAACAGAGTGTTCCAGGGCGAATTGACGGTCCATGAAAACCCCATCGGCCCCACTGTCAACAAAGGCCTCAGTCTTGACAGTTTGACCGAGGATCTCCAAAGTCACCGGAATGAGAAAAGTCTTTTTGGGAAATTCTGACTTCTGGCCTAACAGGATATTTCCCATCACCCTCAGGCCCTGAAGTTTTCCATTTTTTCTGGGCATGATACTACAACATGACCTTTATTCCCACAGTACAAACACAAACCCTGCTGTCTCCTCCGTGTCTTCTCACGCGAGGAGAGGCGGGTAGCCCCAATCTGCATAGGCTCCTCGGAATATTCCTCAGAGTCTGAGGTTCCCTTGGGAAAAAAGGAAACTGCGGTCTCCCTTTCAAGCCTACGCTCTCTCAGCCGTCTATCCACCCGGATGGAAAACTGCATGAGCTGATCTAAGCTATCAGGCGAGGGATATTGTACCAGTTGGTCCTTTATCTGGTCAGAAAGGCCCCTTCGGTACTGGTTTCTCAGGGCTGGGTCATTCCACTGGGTATCATGAGCCAACCTCCGAAACTCCGTACTATAAACCTCAGCTGGCCGTCGCCCTTGCTTAAGAACCGTAATCTGAGCCTCGGCTGAAGCCATCTTGTCAGGGTCATCATACAAAATGCCCAGTGCCGTAAAAAAAGCATCAACACTTTTAAGCGACGGACAGTCAGGCTGTAACCCATATGCCCAGACCTGTGGGTCTCCTTGTAGCAAGGAAATCACCATGCCCACCCGCTGAATCTCCGACCCAGAAGACTGGGGCCTAAGCCTGAAATATAGCTTACAGCTCTCCTTGAAACAAAAGAACTGCGAGCGATCTCCAGAAAAACGATCCGGGAGATTTACTTCCGGCTCCTTAACCCCTGAACTTGCCCCTGCTGCTGCGGGAGCTCCGCTAGCGGCCTGCGGGGTGTTCATTTTAATGGACATCTCATTAAATTGTCGAGTCAGGACCTGCACCTGATCGACCACCTGTTGCAAAGTATTTTGAGGGGTATGCTCCATATTCCCACAAAATTTCAACAGGAGTAGGGCTGCTGAATATGTTACGCACACCAGTGCTAACAGGAGTATACCGGTGTATGAACAGAGAGGGAAGCAAAGCAAACGAACTCACAGACAGTATAACATAACATACACAGGAGGTGATGGAATAACTAATAAACACAAAGTGAACGGAGAAGCACAAAGGCTCAGGAATTGGGTGTCTCCCTAGTGTCAGGAATGCTCAGATGGAATAGAGCAGACAATGAAGCGATGTGTAGTGATTTCACATGTGGAGCACCTGAAATGATGTTGCTAAGAGCAACAGAAAAAACCCCAAAGGGTTACCAACGGGTGTGGGAATAAACTCCTTGGTCAGAGATAGAAATATAGACACAAGGAGAGTATCCACAATCCTAACCCCCACTTGCAGGGCACAGGTTCAGCTTACTGCCACTAAACTGACACCTGGACGCCCTTCACAGTGAGGGAGGATTAAGCAAGCAGGTCTGAGAGAAAAGCCGCAAACCTGCTGGGTTCACAGAATAGCAAAAGAACCCCAGCAGGTCAAACAACTGACTCCAGTCTTACTGCTAGGTCCGGATTGGCAGAATGAAGTACCGAATCCCAAGGCCTATTCGCAGTAAGCAACAAGTAAATACAAAGTCACACAGTACTAGCTAACTCCCTGGAACTGACTAACAAACAAAGATTCAGCAGCATTTGCCTAGCCTGAGAGGATGGTTTATATAGCAGGTGCTGTCCACGCCCCACTCAGACCTCACAGACTGTGAGCACAAAGCCAGCGCCGGATTCCCTGCCGTGCCCAGAGCCTGTAACCACTACACAGTAAAAACCCAGACCGGAGTATCAGCTGCGCTCAGGTTACTTCGCTAACACTTGCCTCCCGGTTGCCATGGCGACGTGGCAGCACAGAGCAGGAGATCCTAACAGTACCCCCCCTCTGACGAGGGGTCAAAGAACCCCTACCACCGGGTTTATCGGGGAACTGCGAGAAGAAAGAGCGTATCAGTCTGGGGGCATGAAGATCACAACTGCGCACCCACGACCGCTCCTCCAGGCCATACCCCTTCCAGTGCACCAAAAATGACAGCCGACCCCGAACCATCTTGGAGTCAAGAACCCTTTCAACCACAAACTCCCTCTGACCCCGTATCAGAAGAGGAGAAGGTCTTCCACTGGAAGAAGGATTACTAACCGCCAGTTTTAAAAGGGAACAATGAAATGTTTTATTGATACCCAATGAACGGGGCAGATCTAACTGAAATGCCACCGGATTGATAACCCTGGTGATCTTATAAGGGCCGATGAACCGGGGGCCTAACTTATGAGATGGCTGTCTCAACTTCAAATTCTTGGTGGACAACCAGACGAAGTCTCCTAATTTGAAGCTGCAGGGTCTTCTCCGCTTATCAAAAACCCTTTTGATCACTAATGACACAGACACAAGGGCTTTCTTCACTTTCCTCCAAATACCCCTAAGGACCGAAACAACAGAGGAACCACCAGGCGTGGAATCCAGGGGGTCAAAAGAATTGGCCTTAGGATGATGCCCATACACACAAAGGAAGGGAGAGATCCCTGTAGCAGAGTGAGCCGCGTTGTTATAGGCAAACTCCGCCATGGACAGATGAGCAACCCAGTCAGTATGACACTTGGAGACATAACACCTGAGGAACTGCTCCAAGGACTGGTTCACCCTCTCAGTCTGCCCATTAGACTGTGGATGGTAGCCTGACGACAAGCTCACAGAAATCTGGAGATCAGAACAAAATGCCCTCCAGAATTTGGCCACAAACTGGGATCCACGGTCAGAGACCACATCAAGTGGCAACCCGTGGAGGCGCACAACATGCTGCATAAATAACTCAGACAGGCGTCTGGCCGATGGCAACCCAACCAGTGGAACGAAATGCGCCATCTTCGAAAACCTGTCAACGACAACCCAAATGGCTGTCATCCCGAGGATTTGGGCAAGTCCACCACAAAATCCATGGAAATGTGGGTCCATGACTTAGACGGAATAGAGAGTGGATGTAATGGGCCGACAGGAACCCCTCTAGGAGTTTTATTTCGGGCACAAACGTCACATGCCCGAACCCACTGATCCACATCCCTAGCCACCGAGGGCCACCACACCGCCCTAGACAGCAACTCCCGAGTTCTGGCAATACCCGGATGCCCTGCCGACCTCTTGGCATGGAATTCCAGGAACATTCGCTGTCTTAACCTAGGAGGCACAAACAAGAGACCTACCGGAAGGTCTGGAGAAGCCTGCTCCTGTGCTCTAAGGACTAATGACAAGAGGTCCTGGGTAATGCCCACTTTAATACATGATGGGGACACAATGGGCAATGGCTCCTCGGTGGTCTCTTGAACTGGAGCAAAACTCCGCGAGAGCGCATCAGCCTTGATGTTTTTTGACCCAGGGCGATATGTTATCAAAAAATTAAAGCGAGCAAAAAACAAAGCCCATCATGCCTGCCTGGCATTGAGCCGCTTCACTGACTCTAAATATGCCAGAATCTTATGGTCGGTGAGAATTGAGACCACAAACTTAGCCCCCTCAAGCCAGTGTCTCCACTCCCCGAGTGCATCCTTTATAGCCAACAATTCCCGGTAACCACATCATAATTCATCTCGGCAGACGGAAATTTACGGGAAAAGTAAGCACAGGGATGAAGGCGATTATCAGACACCCCCATCTGAGAGAGCACTGCCCCAATACCTATCTCAGAGGCATCCACTTCTACCACAAAAGGACGCTCTGGATCTGGGTGTCGCAGCACCTTGGCCGAGACAAATGCCCTTTTGAGACGGGCAAAGGCCGCTTTGGCCTCACAAGACCAGTGAGCAACATCCGCCCCTTTCTTAGTGAGTGCCACCAAGGGGGCCACTATAGACGAAAATCCAGCGATAAACCGTCTATAAAAATTCGCAAAGCCCAGAAAACGCTGAAGCGCCCTCAAACTAGTGGGCTGCACCCAATCCAGGACTGCCTGTACCTTAGAACCCTCCATTTGGAAACCTTCTGAGGAGATAATATACCCTAGAAATGCGATTTGCTGGACCTCAAACTCGCACTTCTCCAGCTCCGCCCCAAGCTGGTGGTCTCTGAGTTTCTGGAGGACTAAGCGTACATGCTTCCGATGTTCCTCCAGGGAATGAGAGAAGATTAGGATGTCATCTAGATAAACAACTAAGAATCTATCCAAATATTCCCTGAGCACATCGTTCATGAATTCCTGGAAGACTGCCGGGGCATTAGAGAGCCCAAAAGGCATCACCAAATATTCATAATGCCCTGAGTGGGTATTAAAGGCAGTCTTCCTTTCATCCCCCTCTCTTATTCGGATTAGATTGTAAGCACCGCGTAGGTCAATCTTAGAAAAAATGGTGGCAGTACGAAGCTGGTCAAACAAAACCGAAATGAGAGGCAGTGGGTACGAGTTTTTACTCGTGATACGGTTCAATTCCCTGAAGTCGATGCAGGGTCGCAACGAACCGTCCTTTTTACCCACAAAAAAGAACCCCAACCCAACTGGGGACTGTGAGGGTCTGATAAATCCCTTAGCCAAGTTCTCCTGAATGTACTCTGCCATAGCCTGAGTCTCAGGACGTGACAGGGAGTACAACCTGCTCTTGGGAAGCTTAGCATCCGGCAACAAATCAATGGCACAGTCATAGGGGCGATGGGGAGGTAGTACCTCCGCAACTTTTTTGGAGAACACATCCGCAAAATCTGCATAACATCCTGGCAATCCTGGCAAACTTAGCTGCGAGAGCCTGACTGGAAGGCTCAAGCAACTCCTGAAACAATCACTACCCCAACTAAGAATCTCCCCAGAGACCCAGTTAAATTGAGGGTTATGGACCCTTAACCAGGGTAACCCCAAAACCAATGGGGCAAAAGAACAGACAGTCACATAAAAAGACAATTTTTCAGAGTGTGTGGCTCCAATAAACAAAGGAATTTGGCTGGTGCAGAAGGTAATTTTACCCTGGGACAATGGTTCCCCGTTTAACCCACAGATCTCAATCTCTGATGCCAAAGGTACTGAGGGAACAGAGTGTTCCAGGGCGAATTGACGGTCCATGAAAACCCCATCGGCCCCACTGTCAACAAAGGCCTCAGTCTTGACAGTTTGACCGAGGATCTCCAAAGTCACCGGAATGAGAAAAGTCTTTTTGGGAAATTCTGACTTCTGGCCTGACAGGATATTTCCCATCACCCTCAGGCCCTGAAGTTTTCCATTTTTTCTGGGCATGATACTACAACATGACCTTTATTCCCACAGTACAAACACAAACCCTGCTGTCTCCTCCGTGTCTTCTCACGCGAGGAGAGGCGGGTAGCCCCAATCTGCATAGGCTCCTCGGAATATTCCTCAGAGTCTGAGGTTCCCTTGGGAAAAAAGGAAACTGCGGTCTCCCTTTCAAGCCTACGCTCTCTCAGCCGTCTATCCACCCGGATGGAAAACTGCATGAGCTGATCTAAGCTATCAGGCGAGGGATATTGTACCAGTTGGTCCTTTATCTGGTCAGAAAGGCCCCTTCGGTACTGGTTTCTCAGGGCTGGGTCATTCCACTGGGTATCATGAGCCAACCTCCGAAACTCCGTACTATAAACCTCAGCTGGCCGTCGCCCTTGCTTAAGAACCATAATCTGAGCCTCGGCTGAAGCCATCTTGTCAGGGTCATCATACAAAATGCCCAGTGCCGTAAAAAAAGCATCAACACTTTTAAGCGACGGACAGTCAGGCTGTAACCCATATGTCCAGACCTGTGGGTCTCCTTGTAGCAAGGAAATCACCATGCCCACCCGCTGAATCTCCGACCCAGAAGACTGGGGCCTAAGCCTGAAATATAGCTTACAGCTCTCCTTGAAACAAAAGAACTGCGAGCGATCTCCAGAAAAACGATCCGGGAGATTTACTTCCGGCTCCTTAACCCCTGAACTTGCCGCTGCTGCTGCGGGAGCTCCGCTAGCGGCCTGCGGGGTGTTCATTTTAATGGACATCTCATTAAATTGTCGAGTCAGGACCTGCACCTGATCGACCACCTGTTGCAAAGTATTTTGAGGGGTATGCTCCATATTCCCACAAAATTTCAACAGGAGTAGGGCTGCTGAATATGTTACGCACACCAGTGCTAACAGTAGTATACCGGTGTATGAACAGAGAGGGAAGCAAAGCAAACGAACTCACAGACAGTATAACATAACATACACAGGAGGTGATGGAATAACTAATAAACACAAAGTGAACGGAGAAGCCCAAAGGCTCAGGAATTGTGTGTCTCCCTAGTGTCAGGAATGCTCAGATGGAATAGAGCAGACAATGAAGCGATGTGTAGTGATTTCACATGTGGAGCACCTGAAATGATGTTGCTAAGATGCCCTGCACAGTGAGGGAGGATTAAGCAAGCAGGTCTGAGAGTACAGCCGCAAACCTGCTGGGTTCACAGAATAGCAAAAGAACCCCAGCAGGTCAAACAACTGACTCCAGTCTTACTGCTAGGTCCGGATTGGCAGAATGAAGTACCGAATCCCAAGGCCTATTCGCAGTAAGCAACAAGTAAATACAAAGTCACACAGTACTAGCTAACTCTCTGGAACTGACTAACAAACAAAGATTCAGCAGCATTTGCCTAGCCTGAGAGGATGGTTTATATAGCAGGTGCTGTCCACGCCCCACTCAGACCTCACAGACTGTGAGCACAAAACAAGCGCCGGATTCCCTGCCGTGTACAGAGCCTGTAACCACTACACAGTAAAAACCCGGACCGGAGTATCAGCTGCGCTCAGGTTACTTCGCTAACACTTGCCTCCCGGTTGCCATGGCGACGTGGCAGCACAGAGCAGGAGATCCTAACACCACCATTATTCATCAACAATCCATCTTCATATCTAAGCAGTAGCGGATCTTGCCACGGGCAAGCAGGACTTTTGCCCGGGGCGCCGCCTTCCGGAGGGCGCAGGGCGCCATCCGGAGGGCGCCACTCCAGGGCAAGATCAGCTGCTGCTGTGTGCCCCCCACTGCCCCCCTGCTGCCGCTGGCCGCTGCCCCCCCCCCGCTGCCGCTGTGAAGGAAAACTAGACGCGTACGCGTCTAGTTTCCCTTCGTGGAGAGGTTCTTTACTGTGCGGTGCGCGAGGACGTCATCGCGCACCGCACATCATTTCAGTCTGTACAGGGGGCGTAAATGACCACGCCCCCTGTACAAAGCCACGCCCCCTATTGCCGCCCGGGGCGCACAGAGCCCCAGAACCGGCCCTGTATCTAAGGTACGCCATGAGGCCAGCATTCTTTGCCCTGTGCCTTCCACACTAAAGTCCAGTCTTCTATTTAATGTGCCCTCCACCCCAAGTTCAGCCTGCCTTTCCCTGTGCCCCCCCATTAAGAGCCAGCTTTCTCTGCCCTGTGCCCTCATCCAAGGTCCAGCCTCCCCTGCCCTGTGCTGCCCCCCATTAAAAGCCAGCCTTCTCTGCCCTGTGCCCTCATCCAAGGTCCAGCCTCCCCTGCCCTGTGACCCCCCCATTAAAAGCCAGCCTTTTCTACCCTGTGCCCTCATCCAAGGTCCAGCCTCCCCTGCCCTGTGACGCCCCCATTAAAAGCCAGCCTTCTCTGCCCTGTGCCCTCATCCAAGGTCCAGCCTCCCCTGCCCTGTGCTCCCCCCCCATTAAAAGCCAGCCTTCTCTGCCCTGTGCCCCTCCATTAAGGCCCAGCCATCCCTGTTCTGTGTCTCCCATTAAGGTCCAGCCTTCTCATTCTTGTGCCCCCCCAACCAAGGTACAGCCTTCCCTGCCCTGCACACCTTCTTAAGGTCCGTCCTTCCCTGCCCTGTGCCACCCCGCACCATGTCTACCATCCGTGTGCTCCCAATAGGTTCAGACCTCCCGTCCCTGCATCCCCCTTTGGCCCTGTCTCCTCTGTCCCGTGACCATCCAGTTTTAGTCCTCCCATATCCATACATCACTGATCTCTCATATATTGCCCCCGCCACCCACCTTTTCCCTGTGCCCTTCACAAACCACTTTTCCTCTTGCCCTGCCCCATCGCTATATATTTATTATGGATTCCTCACACCCATATCCCAAACTTTAAAAAATTAAAAGAAAAAATTGTTTTACAAACTAATTGATGCCCTATGCCCGCTGTAGCTCCACCCTCCATTTTTTATGGGGGTCCCTGACTATTTCGGCAGTCCCGGGCCCCACAGTTTCTGATGGCAGCCCTGCACTGCAGCCAGCAGTGTTCAGCTTGTATTCTCACTATAACAGTCAGCCAGTTTCCAGTCTGTGTTGCCACTGCAGCCAGCAGGGGGCCTAATTCTGAGTTGATCGCAGCAGCAAATTTGTTAGCAGTTGGGCAAAACCTAGGGGGTCATTCCGAGTTGTTCGCTCGTTGCCGATTTTCGCAACGGAGCGATTAAGGCGAAAATGCGCATGTATTTTAGCTCAAAACTTAGTAGATTTACTCACGTCCGAACGAAGAATTTTCATCGTTGAAGTGTTCGGACTGTGATAGACAGGAAGTGGGTGTTTCTGGGCGGAAACTGACCATTTTCTGGGAGTGTGCGGAAAAACGCAGGCGTGCCAGGATAAAATGCAGGAGTGTCTGGAGAAACGGGGGAGTGGCTGGCCGAACGCAGGGCGTGTTTGTGACGTCAAACCAGGAACGAAACAGGCTGAGCTGATAGCAGTGTAGGAGTAAGTCTCGAGCTACTCAGAAACTGCTAAGAATTTTCTATTCGCAATTCTGCTAATCTTTCATTCGCAATTCTGCTAAGATACACTCCCAGAGGGCGGCGGCCTAGCGTGTGCAATGCTGCTAAAATCTGCTAGCGAGCGAACAACTCGGAATGACCCCCCATGTGCACTGCAGGGGGGGCAGATGTAACGTGCATAGAGAGTTAGATTTGGATGGGGTGTCGGGCAAACGCAGGATTTATCCAGGGGGGTTTCCGTGGGTGTGTATGTATGTGTCTCTCATACTGTGTGTGTATGTATATATATATATATATATATATATATGGGATGCAGTTAAAATGACGGCTGTCGGGATCCCGCCGTTCAGGAGACCGACACCAGAATCCCGACATCCACAGGGGATTTCACTCGGTTGGTGGGTCCAAGCCACCAACTGAGTGTGAATATAACATGTGGTGAGCAAAGTGAGACACCGGGCCCGAGGCATTGCGAGCTCAGGTGACTCGCTGCCTCACTTTTGACAGGATGCTGCTGCCGGTATTCTGACAGACAACATCCCGTGTACCTGTAAAACATACAGATTATATATATATATATATATATATATATATATATATAAAAATATATATATATATATATATAATACATAGCAGGTCCGGCTCTCCCTGTATAAGTCCAATGCGCCGGGTACCTGCACAATGTAAAAATATATACATACAGATAGGTGCAGCCCTCCTGGTGTTTTAAGTAACACAGGCTCAAACAGGCAACGTTTCAGTGCCCATGCCAGTAATAAAGGGCACTGAAATGTTGCTGTTACCTGTGCCTGTCTGAGCCTGCGTCACTTAGGACACCAGTAGTGCTGCACCTATCTGCATGTATGTGTGTGTGTGTGTGTGTGTGTATATATATATACTGTGTATGTATATACAGGTTGAGTATCCCATATCCAAATATTCCGAAATACGGAATATTCCGAAATACGGACTTTTTTGAGAGAGAGTGAGATAGTGAAACCTTTGTTTTTTGATGGCTCAGTGTACACAAACTTTGTTCAATACACAAAGTTATAAAAAATATTGTATTAAATGACCTTCAGGCTGTGTGTATAAGGTGTATATGTAACATAAATGCATTCTGTGCTTAGATTTAGGTCCCATCACCATGATATCTCATTATGGTATGCAATTATTCCAAAATACGGAAAAATCCGATATCCAAAATGCCTCTGGTCCCAAGCATTTTGGATAAGGGATACTCAACCTGTATATATATATATATATATATATATATATATATACACGCGTATATATATATATATACACGCGTATATATATATATATATATATATATATATATACACACACAATATACACACATATATATATATATACATACAGTGAGTGTACATATATGGTGGTATACATACCACTAGGGACTGGGAGCGGGAGTTCTGTGAGGAGGGAGGGAGCTGCTGTGGCGGAACTTTAATAGCCAGCAGCTCCCCCCCGGACTTTCAATATGCACTGCAGAGAGCTACTGTACCTGCTATAGCTCTCTTCTGCTCCTGCAGCTGTTCCGCGGTCGCAGCATTTGCTGAGACGGAGACAATGCTGTCTCCGTCTTAGTATTAAAACATTTGGCTCATCAGGGGGGGTTTCCAGGTACTCGGATCCCCCCCCCCCCTCCCCTGCGTGCGCTACTGGGTGTGTTCAAACTCAAATCTAAATTGCAGTGTAAAAATAAAGCAGCAGGTATTTACCCTGCACAGAAACAAAAAATCCACCCAAATCTAACTCTCTCTGCACATGTTATATCTGCCCTTCCTGCAGTGCACATGGTTTTGGCCAACTGCTACAAAAATTCCTGCTGCGATCAACTTGGAATTACCCCCATGGTTTTGCCCAACTGCTAACAAATTTGCTACTGCGATCAACTCTGAATTACCCCCAGTGTTCAGCCTGTGCTCTCACTGCAGTCAGCCAGTGGGGATTTGGTCAGGATCCTGGTGGTCAAGATCCTGTCAGTAAAAATACAGACACCAGAATCCTGACATTGCTCGGAATACCATCGCTGGGATCCTGAACATGGGTTTGCTGGGGTTGTGGACAGATAAGCTGTGGGGGGGGGGGGGGGGAGGGGGTAGGTTTAGGCTGCATGGGGAGCATTAGGGTTAGGCTCCAGGAAAGGGAGTGTTAGGGATAGGCTGTGGGGGGCAGGGGTTAGGTTTAGGCACCACTGGGGAGTGTTAGGGTTAGGCTATGGGGGAGGGAGGGTTAGGATTAGGCTGCTGGAAGTGTGTGTGGGGGGTAGGTTTAGGCTGTGCTGGGGAAAAGGTTAGGTTTAGGCTGCAGAAAGGTAGTGTTAGGGGGGCATCGGGGAAAGGTAAGTATACTTAATGTAAGGTCTGGGTTTGTGTCTGTTCCCGGAGGGGGCACTAGTGGGTAGTGATGAGCACCGGAAATTTTTCGGGTTTTGTGTTTTGGTTTTGGGTTCGGTTCCGCGGCCGTGTTTTGGGTTCGAACGCGTTTTGGCAAAACCTCACCGAATTTTTTTTGTCGGATTCGGGTGTGTTTTGGATTCGGGTGTTTTTTTTAAAAAAACCTAAAAAACAGCTTAAATCATAGAATTTGGGGGTCATTTTGATCCCAAAGTATTATTAACCTCAATAACCATAATTTCCACTCATTTTCAGTCTATTCTGAACACCTCACACCTCACAATATTATTTTTAGTCCTAAAATTTGCACCGAGGTCGCTGGATGGCTAAGCTAAGCGACCCAAGTGGCCGACACAAACACCTGGCCCATCTAGGAGTGGCACTGCAGTGTCACGCAGGATGGCCCTTCCAAAAAACACTCCCCAAACAGCACATGACGCAAAGAAAAAAAGAGGCGCAATGAGGTAGCTGTGTGAGTAAGCTAAGCGACCCTAGTGGCCGACACAAACACCTGGCCCATCTAGGAGTGGCACTGCAGTGTCACGCAGGATGGCCCTTCCAAAAAACACTCCCCAAACAGCACATGACGCAAAGAAAAAAAGAGGCGCAATGAGGTAGCTGTGTGAGTAAGCTAAGCGACCCTAGTGGCTGACACAAACACCTGGCCCATCTAGGAGTGGCACTGCAGTGTCACGCAGGATGGCCCTTCCAAAAAACACCCCCCAAACAGCACATGACGCACAGAAAAATGAAAGAAAAAAGAGGTGCAAGATGGAATTGTCCTTGGGCCCTCCCACCCACCCTTATGTTGTATAAACAGGACATGCACACTTTAACCAACCCATCATTTCAGTGACAGGGTCTGCCACACGACTGTGACTGAAATGACGGGTTGGTTTGGACCCCCACCAAAAAAGAAGCAATTAATCTCTCCTTGCACAAACTGGCTCTACAGAGGCAAGATGTCCACCTCATCATCATCCTCCGATATATCACCGTGTACATCCCCCTCCTCACAGATTATCAATTCGTCCCCACTGGAATCCACCATCTCAGCTCCCTGTGTACTTTGTGGAGGCAATTGCTGCTGGTCAATGTCTCCACGGAGGAATTGATTATAATTCATTTTAATGAACATCATCTTCTCCACATTTTCTGGATGTAACCTCGTACGCCGATTGCTGACAAGGTGAGCGGCGGCACTAAACACTCTTTCGGAGTACACACTTGTGGGAGGGCAACTTAGGTAGAATAAAGCCAGTTTGTGCAAGGGCCTCCAAATTGCCTCTTTTTCCTGCCAGTATAAGTACGGACTGTCTGACGTGCCTACTTGGATGCGGTCACTCATATAATCCTCCACCATTCTTTCTTTCTTCCACCCAACTCACATGACGCGGAACTTGATGACTCCTATCAAGGTATCTTTTAACTGTTCAATGTAGGTTTTTGATGTAACTTCTCAGCAAAACGACGGTCTCATTTAAATTGTCTAACGATTAAGAAAGATATCAAGACAATAAAGAAACCCAGATGAGAATTGGTCCACACCGTCACTCGTGAGTTGGGGTACGCCAATTAGATGTGTTTGGTGGTTTAAAGATACCTTGATGGGAGTCACCCCATTTTCTCTTGTGTGAGGGGTACGTTTTGGCTTTATTCTTCCACCATTGTGAAGGGCAGATTCACAGTGCACCCAGCAAACATAATATCAGTATACCACATAATCACGGTGTAGGTTACCCACATTCCATGTTATTTCACATGATAGTGGGGTCATTTTGAAATACTACACATTGTGTGTTTGTTTTATCTTTACAAATCCTATGAGACCGTCGTTTTGCTGAGAAGTTACATCAAAAACCTACATTGAACAGTTAAAAGATACCTTGATAGGAGTCATCAAGTTCCGCGTCATGTGAGTTGGGGTACGACCCTTCGTCTCTTCTTCCCTACATTTCTGACTGCCTGCCCGAGAGAAGGCCTAGACACATGTAAACCCCGATTTTACGATTGAGAAAGATACCTTTATGGATACATCTCACCCCCGTACAGTGTGAGTGGGGGTACGCAAACTATTCCCGTGAATCCTTGTTAAGCGAATTAAGGGCTCCATCCACAAGTCCCACATGCCTAGCGGAATCGCTCTGTGTTAGCTCCTCCTTCAATGTCTCCAGCTTCTTCTGCAAAAGCCTGATGAGGGGAATGACCTGACTCAGGCTGGCAGTGTCTGAACTGACTTCACGTGTGGCAAGTTCAAAAGGTTGCAGAACCTTGCACAACGTTGAAATCATTCTCCACTGCGCTTGAGACAGGTGCATTCCACCTCCTATATCGTGCTCAGTTGTATAGGCTTGAATGGCCTTTTGCTGCTCCTCCAACCTCTGAAGCATATAGAGGGTTGAATTCCACCTCGTTACCACTTCTTGCTTCAGATGATGGCAGGGCAGGTTCAGGCGTTTTTGGTGGTGCTCCAGTCTTCTGTACGTGGTGCCTGTACGCTGAAAGTGTCCCGCAATTCTTCTGGCCACCGACAGCATCTCTTGCACGCCCCTCTCGTTTTTTAAATAATTCTGCACCACCAAATTCAAGGTATGTGCAAAACATGGGACGTGATGGAATTTGCCCAGATTTAATGCACACACAATATTGCTGGCGTTGTCCGATGCCACAAATCCACAGGAGAGTCCAATTGGGGTAAGCCATTCTGCGATGATCTTCCTCAGTTGCCGTAAGAGGTTTTTAGCTGTGTGCGTATTCTGGAAAGCGGTGATACAAAGCGTAGCCTGCCTAGGAAAGAGTTGGCGTTTGCGAGATGCTGCTACTGGTGCCGCTGCTGCTGTTCTTGCGGCGGGAGTCCATACATCTACCCAGTGGGCTGTTACAGTCATATAGTCCTGAGCCTGCCCTGCTCCACTTGTCCACATGTCCGTGGTTAAGTGGACATTGGGTACAACTGCATTTTTTAGGACACTGGTGAGTCTTTTTCTGAGGTCTGTGTACATTTTCGGTATCGCCTGCCTAGAGAAATGGAACCTAGATGGTATTTGGTACCGGGGACACAGTACCTCCAACAAGTCTCTAGTTGCCTCTGCAGTAATGATGGATACCGGAACCACGTTTCTCACCGCCCAGGATGCCAAGGCCTCAGTTATCCGCTTTGCAGCAGGATGACTGCTGTGATATTTCATCTTCCTCGCAAAGGACTGTTGGACAGTCAATTGCTTGGTGGAAGTAGTAAAAGTGGTCTTACGAGTACGACTTCCCCTGTGGGATGACCATCGACTCCCAGCAGCAACAACAGCAGCGCCAGCAGCAGTAGGCGTTACACGCAAGGATGCATCGGAGGAATCCCAGGCAGGAGAGGACTCGTCATAATTGCCAGTGACATGGCCTGCAGGACTATTGGCATTCCTGGGGAAGGAGGAAATTGACACTGAGGGAGTTGGTGGTGGTTTGCGTGAGCTTGGTTACAAGAGGAAGGGATTTACTGGTCAGTGGACTGCTTCCGCTGTCGCCCAAAGTTTTTGAACTTGTCACTGACTTATGATGAATGCGCTGCAGGTGACGTATAAGGGAGGATGTTCCGAGGTGGTTAACGTCCTTACCCCTACTTATTACAGCTTGACAAATGTTGTCCGCATTTCTGTTGAAATACTTCCACACCGAAGAGCTGATTTTTTTGGTATTTTCACCAGGCATGTCAATGGCCCTATTCTTCCCACGGACAACAGGTGTCTCCCCGGGTGCCTGACTTAAACAAACCACCTCACCATCAGAATCCTCCTGGTCAATTTCCTCCCCAGCGCCAGCAACACCCATATCCTCCTCATCCTGGTGTACTTCAACACTGACATCTTCAATCTGACTATCAGGAACTGGACTGCGGGTGCTCCTTCCAGCACTTGCAGGGGGCGTGCAAATGGTGGAAGGCGCATGCTCTTCACGTCCAGTGTTGGGAAGGTCAGGCATCGCAACCGACACAATTGGACTCTCCTTGTGGATTTGTGATTTCGAAGAATGCACAGTTCTTTGCTGTGCTTTTGCCAGCTTAAGTCTTTTCATTTTTCTAGCGAGAGGCTGAGTGCTTCCATCCTCATGTGAAGCTGAACCACTAGCCATGAACATAATCCAGGGCCTCAGCCGTTCCTTGCCACTCCGTGTGGTAAATGGCATATTGGCAAGTTTACGCTTCTCCTCCGACGATTTTATTTTAGATTTTTGAGTCCTTTTTTTACTGATATTTGGTGTTTTGGATTTTACATGCTCTGTACTATGACATTGGGCATCGGCCTTGGCAGACGACGTTGCTGGCATTTCATCGTCTCGGCCATGACTAGTGGCAGCAGCTTCAGCACGAGGTGGAAGTGGATCTTGATCTTTCCCTATTTTTTGAACCTCAACATTTTTGTTCTCCATATTTTAATAGGCACAACTAAAAGGCACCTCAGGTAAACAATGGAGATGGATGGATACTAGTATACTTATGGATGACGAGCGACTGATGACACAGAGGTAGCTACAGCCGTGGACTACCGTACTGCGTCTGCTAGTATAGACTGGATGATAATGATATAAAAAATATATATATATATATCACTACTGCAGGACAGGTATATATTGTATAATGACGGACCTGCTGGACACTGTCAGCACTGCAGACTCCTAAACTACTAGTATGAAGAAGATAGAAAAAAAAAACCCCACCACAGGTAGGTATACAATTATGGACGAGCGACTGCCGACACAGAGGTAGCTACAGCCGTGGACTACCGTACTGCGTCTGCTAGTATAGACTGGATGATAATGATATAAAAAATATATATATATCACTACTGCAGGACAGGTATATATTGTATAATGACGGACCTGCTGGACACTGTCAGCACTGCAGACTCCTAAACTACTAGTATGAAGAAGATAGAAAAAAAAAACCCACCACAGGTAGGTATACAATTATGAACGAGCGACTGCCGACACAGAGGTAGCTACAGCCGTGGACTACCGTACTGCGTCTGCTAGTATAGACTGGATGATAATGATATAAAATATATATATATATCACTACTGCAGGACAGGTATATATTGTATAATGACGGACCTGCTGGACACTGTCAGCACTGCAGACTCCTAAACTACTAGTATGAAGAAGATAGAAAAAAAAAAACCCACCACAGGTAGGTATACAATTATGGACGAGCGACTGCCAGTGCCGACACAGAGGTAGCTACAGCCGTGGACTACCGTACTGCGTCTGCTAGTATAGACTGGATGATAATGATATAAAAAATATATATATATCACTACTGCAGGACAGGTATATATTATATAATGACGGACCTGCTGGACACTGTCAGCACTGCAGACTCCTAAACTACTAGTATGAAGAAGATAGAAATATAATGAATGACGGACCTGCTGGACACTGTCAGCAGAATGCGTTTATAGAATAAAAAAAAAAAAACACCACACGAGTGTTTAACTTTTTCAGGCAGACAATATACTGGTGGTCACTGCTGGTCAGTCACACTGGCACTCTGGCAGCAAAAGTGTGCACTGTTAAATATGTACTCCTGCTATAACTGCTCCCCAGTCTCCCCCACAATTAAGCTGTGTGAGCAGTGAGCACTGCTCAGCACAGTCAGATATACATAGATGATATTATCATGCAGCACACTGAGGCTGAGCACAGATATGGTATGTGACTGTGTATCGTTTTTTTTCAGGCAGAAAATGGATTATATTAAATAATAAATAAAACTGGTGGTCACTAGTATAACTATCAGCAAAACTCTGCACTCTCTGAGTACTCCTAATGCTCCAGTAAATCAAGTGTCTCACTCTCTATCTAAACGGAGAGGACGCCAGCCACGTCCTCTCCCTATCAATCTCAATGCACGTGTGAAAATGGCGGCGACGCGCGGCTCCTTATATAGAATCCGAGTCTCGCGATAGAATCCGAGCCTCGCGAGAATCCGACAGCGGGATGATGACGTTCGGGCGCGCTCGGGTTAGCCGAGCAAGGCGGGAAGATCCGAGTCTGCCTCGGACCCGTGTAAAAAGCGTGAAGTTCGGGGGGGTTCGGTTTCCGAGAAACCGAACCCGCTCATCACTAGAGCGGGGCGGAATTGGCTCTGGGAGATGAAATCATCTCTGCGCCGCCTCTCCCTATGTAGTGAATGGGTCCCGGGTCGCATCGACCCGGCAACCCATTCGCACTGCCACTGACCCAGTATTCAACCCGGGAATAACACTGCTTTATTCCCGGGTTGAATTACCAGGTCAGGAGACCCCGGGAATTAGCCATGGGCCCTTTGACACCACACAGCGACCCATGTTGACCCGGCAACATACCGGGTCGATACTGGATTATTTGTGCAGTGTAAAAGGGGTATAATAAAATCCAAGTCTGCTTCTTACCTCTGTTATGTACACTGCTGGCCACTAGAGGCTGCTGCACAGACAAATTGATTCCATTGTGTACAGGAAGGTGACACAGGGGCAGTGGTGCAAGTGTGTGGGTACGGGTGGGTACGGCGTACCCATAAGAATTTAGCCGTGGGTACGCCGTACCCACACCTACGGGCCGCCGCTCCTCTTCCCTCCTCCCTCTGCTGCTCCCCGCAGCACCCGCCGTCCCCGCCGCTGATGTGAGGGGAGGAGAGCGCAGCCTGCGCCTCTCCTTCCCCTCAGTCTCCAGCGGTGTGAGCTCTGATTGGCTCACGGATTGGCGCTGAATTAAACTGAGACACCCGCCGGAGACTGAGAGGAAGGAGAGGCGCAGGGTGCGCTCTCCTCCCCTCACACAGACAGACAGCAGCGGTGAGCAGGGGAGGAGGGGGGGACACATGTATACCTGACACTGGGGGATATCTGGCACTGGGGGGGCATGTTATACCTGGCACTGGGGGATATCTGGCACTGGGGGGGGGCATGTATACCTGGCACTGGGGGATATCTGGCACTGGGGGGGGCATGTATACCTGGCACTGGGGGATATCTGGCACTGGGGGGGGGGGCATGTATACCTGACACTGGGGGATATCTGGCACTGGGGGCATATCTGGCACAGGGGGGCATATATAACTGGCACTGGGGTATATCTGGCACTGGGGGGGGGGCATGTATACCTGGCACTTGGGGATATCTGGCACTGGGAGGGCATGTATACCTGGCACTGGGGGATATCTGGCACTGGGAGGGCATGTATACCTGGCACTGGGGGATATCTGGCACTGGGGGGGCATGTATACCTGGCACTGGGGGATATCAGGCACTGGGGGGGCATGTATACCTGGCACTGGGGGATATCTGGCACTGGGGGGGCATGTATACCTGGCACTGGGGGATTTATGGCACTGGGGGGGCATTTATACCTGGCACTGGGGGATATCTGGCACTGGGGGGGCATGTATACCTGGCACTGGGAGCATATCTGGCACTGGGGGGGACTTGTGTACCTGGCACTGGGGGATATCTGGCGCTGGGGGCATATCTGGCACTGGAAGGACATGTGTATCTGGCACTGGGGGCATATCTGGCACTGGAAGGGCATGTGTATCTGGCACTGGGGGCATATCTGGCACTGGGGGTTTATCTGGCACTGGGGGGACATGTGTATCTGGCACTGTGGCCATATCTGGCACTGCGGAGACATGTGTATCTGGCACTGGGGCATATCTGACACTGAGGGCATATCTGGCAATGGGGGCATACTTGTGTATCTGGTACTGGGGGCATATCTGGCACTGGAGGCATACTTGTGTATCTGGTACTGAGGGCATTTCTGTATCTGGCACTGGGGGCATATCTGGCACTGTAGGGGCATTTCTGTATCTGGCACTGGGGGGCTATGTATATATGACACAGTGGGGGCATTTGTGTATCTGTCACTGTGGGGCAATGTGTATCTGACACTGTGAGGCACTGTGTATCTGGCACTCTGGGGACATTTGTGTATCTGGCACTCTGGGGGCATTTCTGTATCTGGCACTGTGGGGCAATGTGTATCTGGCACTGTGAGGCAATGTGTATCTGGTACTCTGGGGACATTTGTGTATCTGGCACTCTGGGGGCATTTGTGTATCTGGCACAGAGAGGCAATGTGTATCTGGCACTGTGGGGCAATGTATATCTGTCACTGTGGGGCAATGTATATCTGGCACTGTGGGGCAACGTGTATCTGGCACTATTGGGGTCATACGTGTATCTGCCCCTCCCCCCATATGTGTATCACGCCCCAATTTTCATTGGCCACGCCCCATGTGACATTTGGCCACACCCATTTTTTGGCGCGCGCCTTTGGGTATAATAAAATCCAAGTCTGCTTTTTACCTCTGTTATGTACACTGCTGGCCACTAGAGGCTGCAGCACAGACAAATTGATTCCTTTGTGTGCAGGAAGGTGACACAGGGGCAGTGGTGCAAGTGTGTGGGTACGGGTGGGTACGGCGTACCCGTAAGAATTTAGCCGTGGGTACTCCGTACCCACACCGACGGGCCGCCGCTCCTCTTCCCTCCCTCCCTCTGCTGCTCCCCGCCGCACCCGCAGTCCCCGCCACTGATGTGAGGGGAGGAGAGCGCAGCCTGCGCCTCTCCTTCCCCTCAGTCTCCGGCGGGTGTCTCAGTTTAATTCAGCGCCGATCCATGAGCTCTGATTGGCTTACGGATCAGCGCTGAATTAAACTGAGACACCCGCCGGAGACTGAGGGGAAGTAGAGGCGCAGGGTGCGCTCTCCTCCCCTCACACAGACGGACGGCAGCGGCAGCGGTGAGCAGGGGAGGAGGGGGGGACACATGTATACCTGACACTGGGGGATTGGGGGATGTCTGGCACTGGGGGGGCATGTTATACCTGGCACTGGGGGATATCTGGCACTGGGGGGGGGGCATGTATACCTGGCACGGTTCTGGTATGAAAGATAGATAGTGTCTAGTTAGACAGTCAATAGATAGACACCATATGTTAGATGGACATTAGGTTGACAGGGTAAAAAGGTCGACAGGGTCAAAAGGTCGACATGGAAAAGGTCGACAAGTCAAAAGGTCGACAGGTCAAAAGGTCGACAGGGTCAAAAGGTCGAAATGAAAATGGTCGACATGAAAAAGGTAGACACCATGTTTTTTGCATTTTTGTGGTTTGTGTGGATAGTTTTGTCATCTGGGACCCCCTATTGTAGAAAGGCATACCCTCGCGGGGCTCGCTTCGCTCGCCACGCTTTGGGCATGGTGGCTCGCTGCGCTCGCCACAAGGTTTATAACCAACTCTATGCCGACATGGATAGAGAAAGTATGAAATAATCCAAAAACATGTTACATTTAAAAAAAAACATTTGTCTATCTTTTTTATGTCGACAATTTTCATGTCGACCTTTTGACCATGTCGACCTTTTGACCGGTCGACCTTTTGACCTGTCGACCTTTTCCATGTCGACCTTTTGACCCTGTCGACCTTTTGACCCCGTCGACCTAATGTCTGTCTAATATATGGTGTCTATCTATTGACTGTCTAACTAGACACTGTCTATCTATCAAACGGATAGGACCTGGCACTGGGGGATATCTGGCACTGGGGGGGCATGTATACCTGGCACTGGGGGATATCTGGCACTGGGGGGGGCATGTATACCTGGCACTGGGGGATATCTGGCACTGGGGGGGGGCATGTATACCTGGCACTGGGGGATATCTGGCACTGGGGGGCCATGTATAAATGGCACTGGGGGATATCTGGCACTGGGGGCATATCTGGCACAGGGGGGCATATATACCTGGCACTGGGGGATATCTGGCACTGGGGGGGCATGTATACCTGGCACGGGGGGATAACTGGCACTGGGGGGGGCATGTATACCTGGCACTGGGGGATATCTGGCACTGGGGGCATATCTGGCACAGGGGGGCATATATACCTGGCACTGGGGGATATCTGGCACTGGGGGGGCATGTATACCTGGCACGGGGGGATATCTGGCACTGGGGGGGCATGTATACCTGGCACTGGGGGATATATGGCACTGGGGGGGGCATTTATACCTGGCACTGGGGGATATCTGGCACTGGGGGGGGCATGTATACCTGGCACTGGGAGCATATCTGGCACTGGGGGGGGACTTGTGTACCTGGCACTTGGAGATATCTGGCACTGGGGGCATATCTGGCACTGGAAGGACATGTGTATCTGGCACTGGGGGCATATCTGGCACTGGGGGCATATCTGGCACTGGGGGGACATGTGTATCTGGCACTGGGGGGACAGGTGTATCTGGCACTGTGGCCATATCTGGCACTGCGGAGACATGTGTATCTGGCACTGGGGCATATCTGACACTGAGGGCATATCTGGCAATGGGGGCATACTTGTGTATCTGGCACTGGGGGCATATCTGGCACTGGAGGCATACTTGTGTATCTGGCACTGGGGGCATTTCTGTATCTGGCACTGGGGTCATATCTGGCACTGTAGGGGCACTTCTGTATCTGGCACTGGGGGGCAATGTATATCTGACACAGTGGGGGCATTTGTGTATCTGTCACTGTGGGGCAATGTGTATCTGACACTGTGAGACAATGTATATCTGGCACTCTGGGGGCATTTCTGTATCTGGCACTGTGGGGCAATGTGTATCTGGCACTGTGAGGCAATGTGTATCTGGCACTGTGAGGCAATGTGTATCTGGCACTCTGGGGACATTTGTGTATCTGGCACTCTGGGGGCATTTGTGTATCTGGCACAGTGAGGCAATGTGTATCTGTCACTGTGGGGCAATGTATATCTGTCACTGTGGGGTAATGTATATCTGGCACTGTGGGGCAACGTGTATCTGGCACTATTGGGGTCATACGTGTATCTGCCCCTCCCCCCATATGTGTATCACGCCCCCATTTTCATTGACCACCCCCCATGTGACATTTGGCCACACCCATTTTTGCAGCGCGTAATAATTTTTTTCTGCTTGCACCACTGCACAGGGGGTAATTCTGAGTTGATAGCAGCAGCAAATTTGTTAGCAGTTGGGCAAAATCATGGTGGTCATTCCGAGTTGGTCGCTCACTAGCAGTATTTTTGCAGCCGTGCAAACGCTATGCCGCCTCCCACTGGGAGTGTATTTTAGCTTACTAGAAGTGCGAACGAAAGGATCGCACAGCGGCGGCAAAGAATGTTTGTGCAGTTTTAGAGTAGCTTAATACCTTCTCAGCGCTTGCGATGACTTCAGACTATTCAGTTCCTGTTTTGACGTCACAAACACGCCCTGCGTTCGCCCAGCCACGCCTGCGTTTTTCCTGGCACGTCTGCATTTTTCGAACACTCCCTGACACCCAGAAACGCCCACTTCATGCCAATCACTCTGCGGTCAGCAGTGCGACTGAAAAGCTTCGCTAGACCCTGTGTGAAACTACTGTAATAGTACATCGCGCGTGCACATTGCGCCGCACACGCATGCGCAGAAGTGCCATTTTTTGGCCTCATCTTCACAGCGAACGAATGCAGCTAGCGATCAACTCGGAATGACCACCCATGTGCACTGCAGGGGGGACAGATAAAACATTTGCAGAGAGAGTTAGATATGGGTGGGTTATTTTGTTTCTGTGCAGGGTAAATACTGGCTGCTTTATTTTTACACTGCAATTTAGATTCCAGTTTGAACACACCCCACCCAAATCTAACTCTCTCTGCATGTAATATTTGCCCCCTCTGCAGAACACATGGCTTTGCCCAACACATTTGCTGCTACGATCAACTCTGAATTAGGCCCACAGCTCAAAGTGAAACGAATACTGTAGGGAGATGCTACAGCCTTCTACCCTGCTGCTGCTAATATTAATAATACTGATCTGAATGTTTCACACTTGCTGCATACAGCGAGTGGGGGCTGGGGAGAGAGAGTGGGGGTAGGGGCAAATAGGGCCTGGGGAGTGGAGAGTGGGGTAGGGGCAGATCAGGGACGTGCAGTCAGGGGAGGCAGGGGAGGCAGTGCCTCCCCTGTCATAATGATTTAAGTAATACAAAGAAGATACTTATAACACGTCCTGTGTCATAATTATCTTCTTTGCATTCTTCTAATGATATTTGCTGCAGCCAAATGAAGGTGGGAGGCAGCTGAGAGCGCTGCCTCACACCGATAATAGTAAAGTGCCTGAGGCTGGGGGCGGGGCCAAACGGAGGGCAGGAAAAGCCCATTGAAAAAAACGTAGTAGAGGCACCAGCAGATCTGCCTCAGTGACAGGGGCGTGCCTGCATCCCACTTCAGAGCCCGCCCCTGTCAGTGAGGCAGATTTGATTGGTCAGCAGCTGTTTCCTGGTGTCACTGCTAGTACTGAGTGTGGATTTCTCTCTCCCTCCCCAGGTGCGCGTCGTGGCAGTACAGATGGTGAGGTAAGGAGATGAGGGTGCAGAATTCCACATATCTATAGCTTGTGTAGCACTGTTATAGGTGGTTGGCGGGGGGAGGGGGCTCTGGTTCCCTGCACCTGGCTGCTATAGCCACTAACAGTAGAGTCAGGCTGCTGCTGTCAGGGTCAGAGCTATGGCAGGAGCAGGCTGTGTGTCACTGTCTGCTCCTGCCTTTTGTTTTCAATCCCTCAGCTGCTGCCTGTGGATGTGTTAGGCTGCAGGGAGGGGGGGTTAGGCACCCATGGGGAGGGTTAGGCTGTGGGGAGCAAAGGGTTAGGTTTAGGCAATGCAGCAGGAATATTAGGGTTAGGCATTATAGGGGGAGGCAGGGCCGCAACTAGGTGTGTGCGGATGGTGCCTTGCCCACAGTGCACATGCACTGAAGGCGCACCATCAGCAGCACACAACCCCACGCGAATGGCCGCAGCCACTGTCAGACTCAGTTCTCACTGTCAGTACTGCAGCACTGCTGCCTGTCTCCCACCGGCCGCCGGAGCCCGTCTGTCTCCCGCCTGGATTCTGAGCGCCAAATTCACCCCCTCCCTCACGGCCGCGATCTTAGGTCTCCTCCGAGTAAGCCTGCTGCTGCCGTCTCGGCAGGGGACTCAGGAGCGACACTGACAGCCAGCCGAGGATGCCGGATAGCAGGTCACAGATGAAGGTGAGTATAACCCACTCTTCTCTCTCTTTCTCTCTATCTCTCTCTCTCTCTCTCTCTCTCTCCCTGCCTGCCGTTATGTGTAAAAAAAAAAAGGGGGGGACTGCCTGCCATAATGTGTAAAAAATGGGGACTCTGCCTGCCTAATGTGTCAAAAAGGGGGACTGCATGCCATATTGTGTAAAAAAGGGGGACTGCATGCCATAATGTGTAAAATAGGGGACTATGCCTGCCTAATGTGTGAAAAAGGGGGACTGCCTGCCATATTGTGTGAAAATGGAGGACTGCCTGCTATAATGTGTAAAAAAAGGGGACTGCCTGCCACAATGTGTAAAATAGGGGATTCTGCCTGTCTAATGTGTAAAAAGGAGGACTGCCTGCCATAATGTGTAAAAAAGGGGGAGTGCCTGCCACAATGTGTAAAATAGGGGACTCTGCCTGTCTAATGTGTATAAAGGGGGGCTGCCTGCCATAATGTGTAAAAAAAAAAGGGGGACTGCATGCCATAATGTGTAAAAAAGGGGGACTGCCTGCCACAATGTGTAAAATAGGGGACTCTGCCTTCCTAATGGGTAAAAAGGAGGACTGCCTGCCATAATGTGTAAAAAAAGGGGGGACTGCCTGCCATAATGTGTAAAAAAGGGGGACTGCCTGCCATAATGTGTAAAAAAGGGGGACTTCCTGCCACAATGTGTAAAATAGGGGACTCTGCCTGTCTAATATGTCAAAAAGGGGGAATCTGCATGCCGTAATGTGTGAAAGGAGGACTCTACCTGCCGTGCTGTGTAAAAGGGAGCTATGCCTGCCGTAATTTATAAAAGGGAGCTCTACCTGCCTAATGTGTAAAAGGGGGCTCTGCCTGCCGTGCCGTGTAAAAGGGGACTCTGCCTGCCGTAATATGTAAAAGGGAGCTCTGTGGTCACGCCCCATCCCCATGAAGCCACGTCCCTAGATTTTTGCCGTGCGCCTACGGCGTGCACGGGCTCTTGTTTCTATGTGGGGAAGGGTGGCGCACCGATGTTGTTTCTTGCACACAGCGTTAAAATGTCTAGTTATGGCACTGGGAAGAGGTTAGGGTTAGGCTACGGGAAGGGAGGGTTAGGGGGTTGGGGAAAGGGGAGAACACCCCCTACTCACCCCAAGCTGTATGTTGGTGTAAATCCAGTTTTGTTAGCCAGTGCCTCCCCAGTCATTGACCTCACCGCACGTCACTGGGGCAGATAGGGACTGGGGGAGAATGAAAGAGGGCATGAGGGCTGGGACAGAAAGGGACTAGGGAAAGAGGGGGTAGAGGCAGATAGGGCATGGGGGGAGAGAGAGGGGAGGGGTTGGATTAGATAGGGACTGGCGAGAGAGTGGAGTGATAGGAGCAGATAGGATCAGTGGAGAAAGAGATGCACATTTTTTAATATGGTCACCTCTGTGTGACATGGACACACGCACACTCCCTATGTACACTGCACCCACATCATATTCCATATATTGCACCCCCTACCATACACTGCCCTTATATACACACTGCACCCCAATACTCCTCCATATAGTGCCACCTACTGTATATACAGGGCACCCCCTTTTCCATATACTGCTCCTGCCATCTACCACATACTCTGCACCCCAGGTTACTTGTCATCCTGGGACTCAGCAACAAGTAGCAGCAGTAACCAGGAAACGGATGCAGGAACCACCAGATGGTCCCGCAGCACTCAGAGTGGAGGCATCAGGGACACGTGAGGCCACTTACTGGTGGGGGAGAAGGTGAATCAGTCTTGCAGGAAGAGGTGAAACCCTGTGTCGGGTGAGCAGTGTGATAACTGAGAGAAGGAGGAGGAGATGGTGCTGAGGCTGCAGATGATGCAGGTGAGGGGGATGCTCAGTTGCTTTATATATACTGAACATCGATGGAGGGGCGGTGGTCTGTGTGTGCCCCTCCCACACCCCGCACAGGCCATGCCCAGACCCCTCTGGCCAGCTGCTGGTGGCTACTGGTGTCCTCTGCCCCCCCAGACTGGCCGGGAGCTGTGCAGGGACTGGCGATCTTACACGTGCCAGTACTGGTGTAAATAGTGCAGCATCATTATAGCCTGCCCATTACAGATATACAGCATCTATATTTATAAACAGTTAACGCTACACACTGCAGTAATGTGTAGTGAGGTGAGGCAGGTCAGGCAGAGCCTTTCCTGTCATATTAACGTTAATGCCAGACTTTTGACTATTTAAAGTATATGAAAAATACAAATAATATATTAGAAACTGTCTTGAGAAAGTCTCCAGGTTGCTAGGAGATGAAACGCATTGACGCCCACTTCCGCCTGTGCTTTTTCTCCCGCTGCCGGAATCTCCACTTACTTGGTCTCCGTGAAACCAGCCTGGTGCGGCACCGTTCAGACACGCTGCAAGTATCCACCAGCGGCTATCTCAGCTTGGCCCTGCATGCAGGCCCGGCGCTTACCGCTCAGCAAAGGGATGCAGTTTAGGTAGGTGCCAGGCAGGAGAGGTGCTCTCCCAGCTCTGTATCCCTGTGCTGAGTTCCCCTGCTGATAATGGCTGCTGTGCCTGTCACACTCTATGACAGGCAGCGGCGTCGGTATCATGAAGCCTCCTCTCCCCCTCCCCTGTCATAGACTCACAGAGCAGTGTGCTGCTGGGCAGATCTAAAAGGGAGCAGGGCTACATGGGAATAAGGGGGCAGAGCTACACGGGGCCAGGCTGCCTGCAACACAGGAGGACGAGTTGCCAGACTTCATTATGTAAGTGGCTAGAAAGAGTGAGTGAAAGTGTGTGTGAGTGTATATTAGAGATGTGCACTTGAAATTTTTCGGGTTTTGTGTTTTGGTTTTGGGTTCGGTTCCGCGGCCGTGTTTTGGGTTCGACCGCGTTTTGGCAAAACCTCACCGAATTTTTTTTGTCGGATTCGGGTGTGTTTTGGATTCAGGTGTTTTTTTCAAAAAACCCTAAAAAACAGCTTAAATCATAGAATTTGGGGGTCATTTTGATCCCAAAGTATTATTAACCTCAAAAACCATAATTTCCACTCATTTTCAGTCTATTCTGAACACCTCACACCACACAATATTATTTTTAGTCCTAAAATTTGCACCGAGGTCGCTGGATGACTAAGCTAAGCGACCCTAGTGGCCGACACAAACACCTGGCCCATCTAGGAGTGGCACTGCAGTGTCACGCAGGATGGCCCTTCCAAAAAACACTCCCCAAACAGCACATGACGCAAAGAAAAAAAGAGGCGCAATGAGGTAGCTGTGTGAGTAAGCTAAGCGACCCTAGTGGCCGACACAAACACCTGGCCCATCTAGGAGTGGCACTGCAGTGTCACGCAGGATGGCCCTTCCAAAAAACACTCCCCAAACAGCACATGACGCAAAGAAAAAAAGAGGCGCAATGAGGTAGCTGTGTGAGTAAGCTAAGCGACCCTAGTGGCCGACACAAACACCTGGCCCATCTAGGAGTGGCACTGCAGTGTCACGCAGGATGGCCCTTCCAAAAAACACTCCCCAAACAGCACATGACGCAAAGAAAAATTAAAGAAAAAAGAGGTGCAAGATGGAATTGTCCTTGGGCCCTCCCACCCACCCTTATGTTGTATAAACAGGACATGCACACTTTAACCAACCCATCTTTTCAGTGACAGGGTCTGCCACACGACTGTGACTGAAATGACGGGTTGGTTTGGACCCCCACCGAAAAAGAAGCAATTAATCTCTCCTTGCACAAACTGGCTCTACAGAGGCAAGATGTCCACCTCATCATCATCCTCCGATATATCACTGTGTACATCCCGCTCCTCACAGATTATCAATTCGTCCCCACTGGAATCCACCATCTCAGCTCCCTGTGTACTTTGTGGAGGCAATTGCTGCTGGTCAATGTCTCCACGGAGGAATTGATTATAATTCATTTTAATGAACATCATCTTCTCCACATTTTCTGGAAGTAACCTCGTACGCCGATTGCTGACAAGGTGAGCGGCGGCACTAAACACTCTTTCGGAGTACACACTTGTGGGAGGGCAACTTAGGTAGAATAAAGCCAGTTTGTGCAAGGGCCTCCAAATTGCCTCTTTTTCCTGCCAGTATAAGTACGGACTGTCTGACGTGCCTACTTGGATGCGGTCACTCATATAATCCTCCACCATTCTTTCAATGGGGAGAGAATCATATGCAGTGCCAGTACACGACATGGCCGTAATCGTTGGCAGGTCCTTCAGTTCGGACCAGATGTCAGCATCAGCAGTCGCTTCAGACTGCCCTGCATCACCGCCAGCGGGTGGGCTCGGAATTCTGAGCCTTTTCCTCGCACCCCCAGTTGCGGGAGAATGTGAAGGAGGAGATGTTGACAGGTCGCGTTCCGCTTGACTTGACAATTTTCTCACCAGCAGGTCTTTGAACCCCAGCAGACTTGTGTGTGCCGGAAAGAGAGATCCAAGGTAGGTTTTAAATCTAGGATCGAGCACGGTGGCCAAAATGTAGTGCTCTGATTTCAACAGATTGACCACCCGTGAATCCTTGTTAAGCGAATTAAGGGCTCCATCCACAAGTCCCACATGCCTAGCGGAATCGCTCTGTGTTAGCTCCTCCTTCAATGTCTCCAGCTTCTTCTGCAAAAGCCTGATGAGGGGAATGACCTGACTCAGGCTGGCAGTGTCTGAGCTGACTTCACGTGTGGCAAGTTCAAAGGGCAGCAGAACCTTGCACAACGTTGAAATCATTCTCCACTGCGCTTGAGACAGGTGCATTCCATCTCCTATATCGTGCTCAATTGTATAGGCTTGAATGGCCTTTTGCTGCTCCTCCAACCTCTGAAGCATATATAGGGTTGAATTCCACCTCGTTACCACTTCTTGCTTCAGATGATGGCAGGGCAGGTTCAGGTGTTTTTGGTGGTGCTCCAGTCTTCTGTACGTGGTGCCTGTACGCCGAAAGTGTCCCTCAATTCTTCTGGCCACCGACAGCATCTCTTGCACGCCCCTCTCATTTTTTAAATAATTCTGCACCACCAAATTCAAGGTATGTGCAAAACATGGGACGTGCTGGAATTTGCCCATATTTAATGCACACACAATATTGCTGGCGTTGTCCGATGCCACAAATCCACAGGAGAGTCCAATTGGGGTAAGCCATTCCGCGATGATCTTCCTCAGTTGCCGTAAGAGGTTTTCAGCTGTGTGCGTATTCTGGAAACCGGTGATACAAAGCGTAGCCTGCCTAGGAAAGAGTTGGCGTTTGCGAGATGCTGCTACTGGTGCCGCCGCTGCTGTTCTTGCGGCGGGAGTCCATACATCTACCCAGTGGGCTGTCACAGTCATATAGTCCTGACCCTGCCCTGCTCCACTTGTCCACATGTCCGTGGTTAAGTGGACATTGGGTACAGCTGCATTTTTTAGGACACTGGTGACTCTTTTTCTGAGGTCTGTGTACATTTTCGGTATCGCCTGCCTAGAGAAATGGAACCTAGATGGTATTTGGTACCGGGGACACAGTACCTCCAACAAGTCTCTAGTTGGCTCTGCAGTAATGATGGATACCGGAACCACGTTTCTCACCACCCAGGATGCCAAGGCCTCAGTTATCCGCTTTGCAGCAGGATGACTGCTGTGATATTTCATCTTCCTCGCAAAGGACTGTTGGACAGTCAATTGCTTGGTGGAAGTAGTAAAAGTGGTCTTACGACTTCCCCTCTGGGATGACCATCGACTCCCAGCAGCAACAACAGCAGCGCCAGCAGCAGTAGGCGTTACACGCAAGGATGCATCGGAGGAATCCCAGGCAGGAGAGGACTCGTCAGAATTGCCAGTGACATGGCCTGCAGGACTATTGGCATTCCTGGGGAAGGAGGAAATTGACACTGAGGGAGTTGGTGGGGTGGTTTGCGTGAGCTTGGTTACAAGAGGAAGGGATTTACTGGTCAGTGGACTGCTTCCGCTGTCACCCAAAGTTTTTGTACTTGTCACTGACTTATTATGAATGCGCTGCAGGTGACGTATAAGGGAGGATGTTCCGAGGTGGTTAACGTCCTTACCCCTACTTATTACAGCTTGACAAAGGCAACACACGGCTTGACAAATGTTGTCCGCATTTCTGTTGAAATACTTCCACACCGAAGAGCTGATTTTTTTGGTATTTTCACCAGGCATGTCAATGGCCATATTCCTCCCACGGACAACAGGTGTCTCCCCGGGTGCCTGACTTAAACGAACCACCTCACCATCAGAATCCTCCTTGTCAATTTCCTCCCCAGCGCCAGCAACACCCATATCCTCCTCATCCTGGTGTACTTCAACACTGACATCTTCAATCTGACTCTCAGGAACTGGACTGCGGGTGCTCCTTCCAGCACTTGCAAGGGGCGTGCAAATGGTGGAAGGTGCATGCTCTTCACGTCCAGTGTTGGGAAGGTCAGGCATCGCAACCGACACAATTGGACTCTCCTTGTGGATTTGGGATTTCGAAGAACGCACAGTTCTTTGCTGTGCTTTTGCCAGCTTGAGTCTTTTCATTTTTCTAGCGAGAGGCTGAGTGCTTCCATCCTCATGTGAAGCTGAACCACTAGCCATGAACATAGGCCAGGGCCTCAGCCGTTCCTTGCCACTCCGTGTGGTAAATGGCATATTGGCAAGTTTACGATTCTCCTCCGACAATTTTATTTTAGATTTTTGAGTCCTTTTTTTACTGATATTTGGTGTTTTGGATTTTACATGCTCTGTACTATGACTTTGGGCATCGGCCTTGGCAGACGACGTTGCTGGCATTTCATCGTCTCGGCCATGACTAGTGGCAGCAGCTTCAGCACGAGGTGGAAGTGGATCTTGATCTTTCCCTATTTTTGGAACCTCAACATTTTTGTTCTCCATATTTTAATAGGCACAACTAAAAGGCACCTCAGGTAAACAATGGAGATGGATGGATACTAGTATACTTATGGATGACGAGCGACTGCCGACACAGAGGTAGCTACAGCCGTGGACTACCGTACTGTGTCTGCTGCTAATATAGACTGGATGATAATGAGATAAAATTAAAATATATATATCACACTAGTACTGCAGCCGGACAGGTATATATTATGTAATGACGGACCTGCTGGACACTGTCTGTCAGACTCAGCACTGCAGACTCCTAAAGTAAGCTACTAGTATCAAGAAGATAGAAAAAAAAAAAAACACGGGTAGGTGGTATACAATTATGGATGGACGAGCGACTGCCGACACAGAGGTAGCTACAGCCGCGGACTACCGTACTGTGTCTGCTGCTAATATAGACTGGATGATAATGAGATAAAATTAAAATATATATATATATCACACTAGTACTGCAGCCGGACAGGTATATATTATGTAATGACGGACCTGCTGGACACTGTCTGTCAGCACTGCAGACTCCTAAAGTAAGCTACTAGTATCAAGAAGATAGAAAAAAAAAAACCACGGGTAGGTGGTATACAATTATGGATGGACGAGCGACTGCCGACACAGAGGTAGCTACAGCCGTGGACTACCGTACTGTGTCTGCTGCTAATATAGACTGGATGATAATGAGATAAAATTAAAATATATATATATCACACTAGTACTGCAGCCGGACAGGTATATATTATGTAATGACGGACCTGCTGGACACTGTCTGTCAGACTCAGCACTGCAGACTCCTAAAGTAAGCTACTAGTATCAAGAAGATAGAAAAAAAAAAAACCACGGGTAGGTGGTATACAATTATGGATGGACGAGCGACTGCCGACACAGAGGTAGCTACAGCCGTGGACTACCGTACTGTGTCTGCTGCTAATATAGACTGGATGATAATGAGATAAAATTAAAATATATATATATCACACTAGTACTGCAGCCGGACAGGTATATATTATGTAATGACGGACCTGCTGGACACTGTCTGCAGAATGCGTTTATAAAAACACCACACGACGAGTGTTTAACTTTTTCAGGCAGACAATCACAATATACTGGTGGTCAGCAGACAATCACAATACTGGTGGTCACTGGTCAGTCACACTGGCAGTGGCACTCTGGCAGCAAAAGTGTGCACTGTACTTAAAATATGTACTCCTGCTATAACTGCTCCCCAGTCTCCCCCACAATTAAGCTGTGTGAGCAGTGAGCACTCAGCACAGTCAGATAATGATATACAGTATTACAGATGATGCAGCACACTGGGCTGAGCACAGATATGGTATGTGACTGTGTCACACTGTGTATCGTTTTTTTTCAGGCAGAGAACAGATTAATTAAACTGGTGGTCACTGGTCACACTATCAGCAGCAAGTAGTACTCCTCCTAATAATATGCTCCCCAAAATTTGTGTCTCTCTCTAGTACTCTAGTCTAAACGGAGAGGACGCCAGCCACGTCCTCTCCCTATCAATCTCAATGCACGTGTGAAAATGGCGGCGACGCGCGGCTCCTTATATAGAATCCGAGTCTCGCGATAGAATCCGAGCCTCGCGAGAATCCGACAGCGGGATGATGACGTTCGGACGCGCTCAGGTTAACCGAGCAAGGCGGGAAGATCCGAGTCGCTCGGCCCCGTGTAAAAAAACCTGAAGTTCGGGCGGGTTCGGATTCCGAGGAACCGAACCCGCTCATCACTAGTGTATATGTATACAGTATCTGTGTGTGTGTGTTTGTGTGTGTGTATACAGTATTTGTGTATATGTATGTGTGTGTATGTGTGTGTGTGATTGTACTGTATGTGTGTAATGTATGTACAGTATGTGTGTATGTATATGTGTATGTGGTGTATGTGTGACTGTGCAGCGTCAATGGTGTGTAAGCGTCAATGGTACAGGGGGTGTTACGTCTTGTATAAGCGTCACTGCTACAGGGGGCATTACGTGTGCAAGTGTCACTAGATCAGGGGGCGTTACGTGTGCAAGCATCACTATTACAGGGTGCGTTGCGTGTGTAAGCGTGACTGGTACAGGGGCGTTGCGTGTATAAGCATAACTGGTACAGGGGGTTTTACGTGTGTAAGCGTCACTGCTACAGGGTGCATTATGTGTGTAAGCATCACTGGAACAGGGGGCGTTGCGTGTGTAAGCGTCACTGGTACAGGGAGTGTTGCGTGTATGTAAGCGTCACTGCTACAGTGTGTGTTACGTGTGTAAGCATCACTGGTACAGGGTGCGTTATGTGTGTAAGTGCCACTGGTAAAGGGTGCGTTGCATGTGTAAGCGTCACTGGTACAAGGTGCATAGCGTGTGTAAGCGTCACTGGTACAGGGTGCATTATGTGTGTAAGCGTCACTGGTACAGGGTGCATTACGTGTGTAAGCGTCACTGATACAGGGTGCGTTACATGTGTAAGCGTCTCTGGTACAGGGTGCGTTGCGTGTGTAAGTGTCACTGGTACATGGAGCATTGCGTGTGTAAGCGTCACTGCTACAGGGTGTGTTACGTGTGTAAGCAACACTGCTGCAGGAGGCGTTACATGTGTAAGTGTCACTGTTGCATGGGGTGTTATGTGTGTAAGCGTCACTGCATCTTGTATAGGTGTCACTGGTACAGGGGGAATTACGTGTGTAAGCATCACTACTGCAGGGAGCGTTATGTGTTTAAGTGCCACTACTACAGGGGGTGTTGTGTATAAGCGGCACTATCACAGGGGGCGTCACGTGTGTAAGTGGCACTACTACAGGGAGCATTATGTGTAAAAGCATTATCTGCTCTGTCCCTTTGTAAACTATGGGAGGGCGCAAATTTATAGTTTTCAGGGGGTGCCGAACACCCTGGCACTGGCCCTGCCTGCATGGCATCTTTACCTCATACTGAGGCTACCAGTACACAAAGGAATACGTCAGCCAGTTGATTTATAAATAGCCGCATTTTATACAAGCAGCCACTTTGCTGTTCTACTAAGGAGCTTCATCACTTGTGCAAGACATGCAAGGAATCCCAAGTGCTAATAATACGGATACCAGCACAGTGGTAAATATATGAATGCTTCTGCGACTGCATGCTGCCTAATTATATACTAACTCAATACATAAATTACTGAGACTTTTTTACGGAACTAGCGGAGTTTTATTGTATTTTACCGCACTGGGACACCAGTTTGAGGGTTTCTTTATATTTTGGTAGAGACAGCTATTCTAATTCTATCAGTTATTACCAAAAAAATAGGATTTTGGTACCTACCAGAAAATCCTTTTCTCGTAGTCCGTAGAGGATGCTGGGGTGCACATTAGTACCATGGGGTATAGATGGGTCCTCCAGGAGCCATTGGCACTTTAAGAGTTTGAGAGTGTGGGCTGGCTCCTCCCTCTATGCCCCTCCTACCAGACTCTGTCTAGAAACTGTGCCCGAGGAGACGGACATCTTCGAGAGAAGGAAATACACAGATAGTGGTGAGATTCATACCAGCTCACACATACAAGGCACGTCAAGCCAATGAAGCTTGAACACTCAGCAACGGCTGAAACATTACTTACCAAGTAACAATGCAGTACTCAACTAAATGAAGTTGTACTGAACCAAATAACTTTTGCAGGAAACCGAAGCGCTGGGTGGGCGCCGAGCATCCTCTATGGACTACGAGAAAAGGATTTACCGGTAGGTACCAAAATCCTATTTTCTCTTACGTCCTAGAGGATGATGGGGTCCACATTAGTACCATGGGGATGTACCAAAGCTCCCAGATGGGAGGGAGAGCGCGGAGGCCAAAGTATCGAACTTGTAAAACTTTGCAAATGTGTTCGACCCAGACCAAGTTGCAGCTTGGTGAAGTTGCACTGCCTAGACACCCCGGGAAGCCGCTCAGGAAGACACCACCTTACGAGTAGAATGGGCCTTAACAGATTTTGGACTTGGCAGTCCTGCCGTAGAATAAGCGTGTTGGATAGTGAACCTAATCCAGCGAGAAATAGTCTGCTTAGAAGCAGGACACCCAATTTTCTTGGGATCATAGGGGACAACAGTGAGTCCGACTTTCTGTGACGAGAAGTTCTCTTCGTATATATATTCAGAGCCCATACAACATCCAAGGACTTTGATGAAATTGAGGAGTCAGTAGCCACTGGCACCACAATAGGTCACCCTGTGAACAAGCACACGCGAAACGTGCGTCAGGGGTCGATCACGTGGTACACACACGTGACCAGAAGAACCGGCTTTTGCTAAGTCCACTCATTGAAGCGGCAAGGACTTTAGAACATGAAAACTGGCATCACTGGAGACAGACCTCCCACGCAGGAATAACATCTAGCAACTTAGGGCAGTGTAAAACTGTCCGCAACCCCGCATCACCTATCGTTGCTATTGTAGCACACCTACCGATACACCACAACACACATGCTGCCTGCATCTAAGCGTTAATGAAACTTCAGAACAGCAGTACAGTACATTGCATTTTGGACTGATGATATAATCATACAGTGTAAACTACAGTTACTGTTAATTATGTTTCCTAAAACACACTTAATATATTTTAGATAACTGCCAATAACTGTTTCTTTTGTTGCTAATTATATCAGGTGTGTAGAGTACCTGAAACGAGCGGCACGCATTACGGACCTTATAATCACATGTATCTGCATAACGCAGAGGCAATCCATGTGACAATTCTTTGGTTATGATGTTACAAAGTATGCAGTGATTATGTTATGGGTTATAGTTGCAAGTTTGTATTGATACTCATGTGTACATTCTCAGATATTTCCAACAATGTTTCCCATACAGATACTGTGTAGTTGTGTAGTGGCCTTCATATAAACAGCATTTTCAGCAATCAATCATTTAATTGTGTGTTGACGCCCATCTGTACATTGCAGAGGTAGCAAATGTTACACTCTTGGTGTCACTAATTAAGCTGTGCAGTGATTGTGGTGTGGGCTGCACACGCTAGACATCTGGCATTGTTTATGGAATTTTTTTCTCTGTCAGACTGCATGATAGTTTCTAGTCATGACATTGTAAGGTGTACAGTGGTCGTGACATATTTAGTAGATGCTATCAAATTTGCATCAATATCTAATTGGACAATAGTAGATTCTAAGAGCAGCATTCTGTACACAGATATTTGTACCTGTGTGTTAGTGATTATCAAATAACACCAACTACAATGTGGTCAATCAAATATAAAAAATATGCAGTATATTTCCTGACATAGGCACCGTATATCATAGATCTCACATTTAAACTTACCTGCATGTTGCAGAAGTGGCATTAGCTACAATTTTGGCGTCTATGATAGGGCTATGTAGTGACCGTAGAATGGTTAGTACATGCCAGTGAGTTAGCAACTGTTATATATTTGTATATTTTCAGTCCATATAATATTCACTGTGCATTACTTCCCATATAGGAAGCATATGTCAACAGATCCTTATTGACATATAAACTAAGGTTTACTGCAATATTAATCTTTAAAGTTTGTATACACTCTCTCAAGAGTGTGTCGTGTGCTGTGGACCCACAAGCGTACTAGCCTTGCAATGCATGGGTAACAAGGCTTTACCAAGTGGCCACGGCAAATCAGACTGCTCTATCTCTCTTTCTTCTGACCTCATGCCAGTGACTCACTCTCTCATTCTCCATCCGATGCCAATGGTATGATGGATGAAAAGCAGAAGTGAGTCACTATAAAAGCTAAGAAGTTATCTGCATGAGTTATTTTACTTACCTGTCTCCAGCCACACACACCATCAATACTCATCAATACTTTTAGACATCAGTCTATATCACAGGTTCTCAAACTCGGTCCTCAGGACCCCACACGGTGCATGTTTTGCAGGTCACCTGTAGATTTTTTTAAATGTGACAGTTGGTGATACACAGTGCAGCTGCTGGGCAACATGGAAAACGTGAACCGTGTGGGGTCCTGAGGACCGAGTTTGAGAACCACTGGTCTATATTATACAAGTATGAAGTCCTTTAATTTATGCATTATCGATTGCAGGAGCACCTATCAAACAATACCCAACAGGTGTTGAAGTGTCACATGGACATTTGAATTTTGCGGCCATACCCCATTGGAGAAGCCCAATCTCTTCCGAACTTGGAAGCTAAGCAGTGAAAGGCCGGGTTAGTACTACCTGGGAACACCCTGGTGCTGCAATATAATCTTGTCCACACAAGTCACATACCAACCCTAAAGGGCATCCTGAGAAGAGTGGACGACTCCACAAAATTATGATGAGAGGAGGGACGACTCCACAAAATTATGACTGAACCAATGATTTCATTTCCTGCGAAAATATTTCCCATCAGGATACATGCAGGCTGAATGAGGGTTAATTTTTTTTCACATAAATGGGTAGAGGTGCCAACTGCATAAAACATACTGTTTAAAGATAAGCCGGCTCATTACTCAAATTAGTATTTAACCAACAATTGTGTAATGTACAGTCTATATTTTCGCTTTTAAAACATTTATTCTGAGGGAACTCCGTAATTTTTAAAACAGTACATAATAAAATGTATTACTTTTATCAGCTAAACTATATTTGAATATACTCAGTCCTCTAAAACAAGAGTGCTTCCCAAAAAGAATCATTTGTTCTTTTTCCTTTGCTTCTAATCTCAGATATACGTACTCTGGGGAGCACCGCTGATGGTTACCCAATACACATCATATAGATAATTATTCTATTATTGAATGTGGGATACTTCACTAAAGAATTTGCTCCAGATAAAATAGTTGGCTTATTTAGAGGACACTTATCTTCCACTTCATAATTATTAAAAACCTGTGCGGCTTCTCAATAAATTCTTCCTTACTTTGATGTACCAAAGCTCTCAGAACGGGAGGTAGAGCGTGGAGGCCAAAGTCTCGAACTTGCAGCCGCTTAGGAAGACCCCACCTTATGAGTAGAGTGGGCCTTAACAGATTTTGGACTTGGCAGTCCTGCCGTAGAATAAGAGTGCTGGATAGTGAACCTAATCCAGCGAGAAATAGTCTGCTTAGAAGCACGACACCCAATTTTCTTGGGATCATAGAGGACAACAGTGAGTCCGACTTTCTGTGACGAGAAGTTCTCTTCACATATATCTTCAGAGCCCTTACAACATCCAAGGACTTTGATGTAATTGAGGAGTCAGTAGCCAATGGCACCACAGTAGGTTGGTTGATATGAAATGCCGACACAACCTTCGGAAGAAACTGCTGACGTGTCCGGAGCTCAGCTCTATCTTCGTGGAAGATCAAGTAAGGGCTTTTACAGGATAAAGCCCCCAATTCGGACACGCGTCTAGCAGAAGCTAAGGCCAACAACGTGACCGCCTTCCATGTAAGAAATTTGACCTCAACCTCCTGTAGAGGCTCAAACTAATCCGACTGGAGGAACTGCAACACCACGTTAAGGTCCCAAGGCGTCATAGGTTGGATGTGCAGAACTCCCTTCAAAAAAGTCTGAACCTCAGGGAGGGCAGCCAATTGTTTCTGGAAGAAAATGGATAAGGCCGAAATCTGGACCTTTGCAGATCCCAACCTCAGGCCCATATCCATACCTGCTTGCAGGAATAGGAGAAAACATCCGAGTTGAAACTTCACCGTAGGAAACTTCTTGGATTCACACCAAGAGACATATTTCTTCCAAATACGATGGTAATGTTTAGACGTTACCCCTTTCCTAGCCTGTATGAGGGTAGGAATGACCTTTCTTCGGAATGCCCTTCCGAGTAAGTATCAGGCGCTCATCTTCCATGCCGTCAAACATAGCTGCGGTAAGTCTTGATAGGCGAATGGCCCCTGCTGCAGCAGGTCCTACCGAAGAGGAAGAGGCCTCGGTTCTTCTTGCAGTAGATTCAGAAGGTCCGCGTACCAAGCCCTTCTTGGCTAGTCTGGGGCAATGAGGATCGCTTCAACCCTTGTTCTCCTTATGAGCTTTAGGATTCTTGGGATGAGGGGGGAAACACATACACTGACTGGAACACCCACGGAGACACCAGGGCGTCCACTGCTACTGCCTGTGGGTCCCTCGACCTGGAACAATAACGCCGAAGCTTCTTGTTGAGATGAGAGGCCGTCATGTCTATTTGGTGTAATCCCCAAAGATCTGTTATTTCCTCGAATACCTCTGGATGGAGACTGTAAATGCCAAATTGCTTTCTAACAAATATTTATAATGCCCGCTCTAATATATATACTGTGGACGCCTGCGCATCTTATTACCATGTGCTATGATTGCGCGCTATACATCGCAAAATGCTACATCCCATAAGAGAAAACAATACACCAACACATTATCTGAGTTCCAAAGCTCATTGATGTATATATTTGTTATTAAAAGGATGTGTATTCAATATATCACAATGTACAGTACATATATATAGTTACATGGTTACAATTTACACAGGAAGCAGGAATCCATACAATTACAGGCCAGCGATACAATTACCATCTCCCTCAATGCTCACTACGCTCCCCTTCCATGCTCAAAGGAGCAGAGTATCGGCAGAAACCCATCTTGTTCAGGACCCAGGGGAAAAAGCATGCTTCTGTGTATCTCTTCAGCAATACACTGAGTCTCTTGGGGGCATATACAGATCTCTTGTAACTAGTCTAGGGGAGGGAACTTTCTCATTCATGATGAGTCATTGGTCAGTTCATATGCAAGCAACGTCCAGCCTTGATGGTGTAATTACAGGAGATAGCCACTGGCTCCAGGCTACAATCATGCTGTCTTCCAGGAAATCCATTGTTCTAATAAGAGTGACTTTAGCTTTCATACATTTAATCATATCTACTTGTTGCAATGAGCTACAACTTAATAACAGGCATCAAATTGATATACACATTAATCTGGTTGCTTTAATACCAAACACGACATGTCCATCTTGCTTCGTTCCAATGATACACATACATGACATTACTCCATTATATAATTTTAAAACATTATGATGTCTGGCGCTTGATATGTTATAATTATGTGCTGTATGAAATATGTGTTGAATCTATCTTTGTGGCATGTCTGTGTAAATGCATATGTTACCATATATTGCTGTGCTCGCTGCGCGTATTTGCAAGCATAGCGACTCATAATGTGTGGAGTCTGTATGTTCTCTCTATGTAATATTTTTGACTTCGACAGAGACCCCACTCCCCTGGATGGAGATCGTGTCTGCTGAGGAAGTCTGTTTCCCAGTTGTCTACTCCTGGAATGAAGATGGCTGACAGCGCCAACGCGTGCTTTTCTGTCCAGAGCAGTATTCTTGTCACCTCTGACATTGCCGCTCTGCTCTTAGTTCCGCCTTGTTGGTTTATGTAAGCCACTGTTGTTACGTTGTCTGACTGGACTCTTCTTAGAAGAGGGGCCGCCTGAAGAAGACCGTTGTAGATGGCTCTTAGATCCAGGATGTTAATGGGCAGGCCGGCTTCCAGTCTTGACCACCATCCTTGGAAGGTTACTCCTTGAGTGACTGCTCCCCAGGCCCGAAGGCTCGCATCCGTGGTTATAATTACCCAGTCCTGAATCCCGAACCTGCGGCCCTCCAGAAGGTGAGGCAATTGGAGCCACCAGAGGAGTGAAATCCTTGCCTTTGGCGACAGACGAATTCTCTGGTGCATGTGGAGATGAGATCCCGACCACTTGTCCAGGAGATCCAGTTGGAAGGTCCGAGCGTGGAACCTCCCGTACTGGAGAGCCTCGTAAGAGGCCACCATCTTTCCCAATAGGCGAATGCATTGATGAATCGACACCTGGGCTGGCTTCAGGACATCCCGGGCCATAGTTTGTATCACCAACGCCTTTTCCTGCGGAAGAAACACCTTTTGCACTTCCATGTCCAGGAACATTCCCAGAAAGGACAACCTTTGGTTGGTCCCAAATGTGACTTTGGAAGATTCAGAATCTAACCATGACTCTTGAGGAGGCATGTTGTGAGAACAATGGACTGCAGCAGCTTCTACTTGGACGATGCCTTTATCAGCAGATCGTCCAGATATGGAATGATGTTCACACCCTGTTTGCGGAGGAGAATCATAATTTCTGCCATCACCTTGGTAAGCACCTTTGGTGCTTTGGAGAGGCCGAATGGCAGGGCCTGGAACTGGAAATGATAGTCCAGCAATGCAAAACGGAGATAAGCCTGATGCGGCAGCCAGATCAGAATGTGGAGGTACGTATCCTTGATATCCAGTGATACCAGGAATTCCCCCTCTTCCAGACCTGATATCACCGCCCTGAGAGACTTCATCTTGAACTTGAACTCCTATAGAAAAGTGTTCAATGATTTAAGGTTCAGAATGGGCCTGACCGAACCATCCGGTTTCGGTACCACGAAAGGGTCTAATAGTAACCTTTGTTCTACATGTGAGGTGGTACTGGCACAATGACTTGCGCCTCCACCAGTTTTTGGACAGCGTCTTGTAGTACAGTGCTGTCTGCCAACAGAGTTGGCAAGCCTGATTTGAAAAAGCCATGAGGAGGGAGACTTTGAAATTCCAGCCTGTATCCCTGGGATACAATATCTATCACCCAGGGATCCAGGCCGGACGATACCCACACGTGACAGAAGTGTCTGAGTCTGGCTCCCACTGGCCCCATCTCCAGGCTGCGCGGTCCACCGTCATGCGGAGGACTGGCATACCTGAAGCAGGCTTTTGCTCCTGGGAACCTGCAGCTGCAGGTTTCTTGGACTTAACTCGACCTCCCCTAAAGAAGGTATTGGACGTTCTGGTCTTTCTAGGCCTTTTAGGCCAAAAGGACTGCATTGCAGATGAAGAGAAGGACTTCTTCGGAGCAGGTGCTGCTGAGAGAAGAAACGGAGACTTACCCGCTGTAGCCATGTATATCCACGCATCTAGAGCGTCCCCCAAGAGCATCTGTATAGGGTAGGGCCTCCACACTTTTCCTGAATTCCGCGTCGGCCGACCACTGGTGCAGCCATAGTCCCTGACTAGCTGAAACAGACACGGAAAAACTTGCTGCAGCCGTGGAACCCAGGTATTTCATGGATTCTACCATAAAAAAACCTGCTGAATCATATATGTTGCGTAAATATAAAGCAACGTCATCCCTATCCATCGTATCCAAATCATCAAGTAAGGTAGCTGACCACTTTACTATTGCCTTTGCAATCCATGCTGTAGCAATAGTGGGACGTAATATGGCCCCTGAAGCAGTGTACATTGATTTAAGCGTGTTATCAATTTTTCTATCAGCCGGCTCCTTTAAGGCGGTAGATCCTGGAACAGGCAAAACCACCTTCTTTGAGAGTCTGGACACAGATGCGTCAACAATCGGCGGGTTTTCCCATTTTTTTCTATCCTCCACAGGGAAAGGAAACGCCACCTGGACCCTTTTAGGGACCTGGAATTTTTTTCTCAGGGTTTACCCATGCTTTTTCAAATATAGCATTCAATTCCTTTGACGCAGGGAAGGTTAGCGAGGCTTTTTTATTTTCAGTATTAAAATCCTCCTCAATCTGCTCAGGTGTGGTATCATTAACATTCAACACATCCCTGATAGCCTCTATCAACAATTGCACCCCTTTAGCAAGAGATGCAGGCCCACGCAACACATCCCCATTACCGTCTTTGGTGTCAGAATCGGTATCAGTGTCGAATTGTTTGACCTGCACAAGCGCACGTTTGTAGGGGTATATAGCGGTGCGTCCTGAGGTACTAGAAACCGGCCATACTGCCATAGAGCTCTATAATACCTGGTTTGCAGATTCATTACTTGCAACCCTGTCAGAAATCTGGGAAATCTAAGATTTGGTAGAGGAAAACCACTACGGTTCCCTTGCTGGTATCTGTGCTAAACCAGTGCTATCCTGATTACATGGAATGGGATCATCCTGGGAGGATAAATCCTCTGCAGCATATGACACAGTGTCCCTGGTACCGTGTACATATAGCTGGAGTTGCTGTGGAGTGACCTGTTCTTCCTCTCAGCGCTGTGCAGGCAGGAAAATGGCGCTGAAACGCTGCTGGATCCGCTCTGAAAAGAAGCTCCACCCCCTTAATGGCGCTATCTTCCCGCTCTTCATGGATTATACTGGCCTGAGGAAAATGTGCTGGCTGAGATCCGAGGACCCCGACAGGCTACTGGACCAGTGTAGGGGGTAAGCGCTGGCCCAGGGCACCCCTCACAGCGCCGAACCATGTGCCGCCGAGCTATCCTAGGAGTGCAGTTAATACTGCGCACCCTCCCCGCTACAGCCATCTTCACACTGGCCCCTTGCTTGCTAGGGGGGGCGGTGTCTCACTCACCACTTCTTCTGCTCTGTAAGGGGTTGGCGGCATGCTGCTGGGGCGAGCGGTCCCCTGTGGCGGAGAACGATCAGACCCATCTGGAGCTCAGTGTCCAGTCAGCGGAGACAGTGGCTCAGACCCCGCAGGGCGGACACTGCCCCCCCCCCCCCCTTAGTCCCTGACTGCAGGGAGGCTGTTGCCAGCAGTCTCCCTGTAAAATAATAAACTCTAAAAATAAACTTTTCTAGAAAAGCTCTGTAGAGCTCCCCTAGCTGTGACCGCCTTCTCCGGGCACATTTTCTAAACTGAGTCTGATAGGAGGGGCATAGAGGGAGGAGCCAGCCCACACTCTCAAACTCTTAAAGTGCCAATGGCTCCTGGTGGACCCGTCTATACCCAATAGTACTAATGTGGACCCCAGCATCCTCTAGGATGTAAGAGAAACTTTATTTCAGCTGATACAGATAGTGACTTTGCATGAACTGCTTTTACTAACCTGTTTTACTAAATGTCTTTTATGCTTGCAAGCTTATAACTCTTTTTTGTTACTTTAATTGCCATCTGATGGTTACGATTGTTGCTCAGAATATTGGGGGTCCTTCCGAATTGTTCGCTCGTTGCGATGTTCACAATGGAGTGATTAAGGCAAAAATGCGCATGCGCATGGTACGCAGTGCGCATGCGCTAAGTATTTTAGCACAAAACTTAATAGATTTACTCACGGCCGAACTAAGAATTTTCATCGTTGAAGTGATCGGAGTGTGATTGACAGGAAGTGGGTGTTTCTGGGCGGAAACTGACCGTTTTCTGGGAGTGTGCGGAAAAACGCAGGCATGCCAGGATAAAACGCAGGAGTGTCTGGAGAAACGGGGGAGTGGCTGGCCGACCGCAGGGCGTGTTTGTGACGTCAAACCAGGGGGGTCATTCCGAGTTGTTCGCTCGCTAGCAGATTTGAGCAGCATTGTACAAGCTAAGCCGCCACCCTCTGGGAGTGTATCTTATCTTAGCAGAATTGCGAACGAAAAAATTAGCACAATTGCGAATAGAAATTTCTTAGCAATTTCTGAGTAGCTCCAGGCCTACTCACAGATTGCGATCAGCTCAGGCCGTTTCGTTCCTGGTTTGACGTCACACACACACCCAGCGTTTGGTCAGCCACTCCTCCGTTTCTCCAGACACTCCCGCGTTTTTACCAAAAAAGGTTTGTGATTCCGCACCAGTATTTGCACAATTACATGTGTTTATCAGGACCAGTATATATTTATACAGAGATAATCTCTTATTATTATCTGGTGGTGCACCCAGAGTCAGAAAAAGGCTAGAGCAAATGGAGAGTAAAGAAGACTCTTTTTTGGGTGCACTCTTGTTAAGTATGTATTTATGAATATTCTTAAAACGTACAGTTTTATTATACTTTGTTAAAATATTGTCCGTATCCACTCATATTATATTTGTAGGGGAAACAAGTCACAAAATGGGGTTATGTCCTGGTTTAGTCTATCCCAATATAGACTGGCATGGAGGTGTAGATATATTCACCATACACCTGTTCTCATGCCATACCAGTACAAGCAATGCTTGTTTTAATGGGACCAAAATTGGTCATGCAAAAGTAGGTATCAATTACACCGGGAGTATATATACCATATATGCTACCTCGTCTTGTCTTGGACACTTTAACCCTAATGGGTGTGCCTGATAAAATCTGAAAAGATTTAGTTCAATTAAGTCTCGCCTGAGAAAACAATAGTTAAGGAGACCAAAATTAGTGATATACTGATGTTCTTGCCTGAACAGAATCAAGAAAATTGTATACAGGTGGGAAAGAAGAAGTAGTGGTGATACTGCTGTTGGTATTGAGTTTTGATTTGGAACAGCCTCAGATTACTACACTGGGTATTCTCTGAGGGTCACCCCTCAAATACTGACCCAGCCCATCACCGTTTTGCTTCCAAGATCAGACGAGATTGGGCTCTAGCGGTGAGGTATGATAGTAACCTGTAAATGAGGTGTTCCACTCACCAATGAGAGTGCACCTAATTGGTAGATTAAGGGAAAAATGTGGATCTGCTGTCCCTGTTAGACCTGGGATTGCTCCCAGGAATCATGGATGAGAGTCCACGAAAATAAGGAAAGTAATGAATTTTTTATAAGAAATAGGAGAATGACATAGTACATTTATTCAGGCAAATTATAGACCAAATTTGCATATAAAATTGCAGATAAGATTGCACATCTGTATTATCTGTGGTATGTGTTCACAATGAAAAACCCGGGAAAAAGATGCCCTTTTATGGGTGAAAATTTCATCCAGACATTTTCATTTAAAACGTAAACAATATATCCAATGGTATTATCAAGAAAGGTCTCAGATACAATGTATCAAATAATATTTGACGAGCAAAGGTGATATCATAATCAGGTATAACACGTGTGTGTCAAGACTGAGGCTATCATCTTCATATACTACCAAATAGTTACAAAGACTGATAGAAATAATCAGAAGAAAATATATTAGTGTAAAAGATGATACCAATTGCTGCCCAGGTCCCTGGGTCAGTCAAGGGTGATGGTAGTGTAGGTATTCTCCCGTGATATATTTATATAATATATTTTCTTCTGATTATTTCTATCAGTCTTTGTAACTATTTGGTAGTATATGAAGATGATAGCCTCAGTCTTGACACACACATGTTATACCTGATTATGATATCACCTTTGCTCGTCAAATATTATTTGATACATTGTATCTGAGACCTTTCTTGATAATACCATTGGATATATTGTTTACGTTTTAAATGAAAATGTCTGGATGAAATTTTCACCCATAAAAGGGCATCTTTTTCCCGGGTTTTTCATTGTGAACACATACCACAGATAATACAGATGTGCAATCTTATCTGCAATTTTATATGCAAATTTGGTCTATAATTTGCCTGAATAAATGTACTATGTCATTCTCCTATTTCTTATAAAAAATTCATTACTTTCCTTATTTTCGTGGACTCTCATCCATGATTCCTGGGAGCAATCCCAGGTCTAACAGGGACAGCAGATCCACATTTTTCCCTTAATCTACCAATTAGGTGCACTCTCATTGGTGAGTGGAACACCTCATTTACAGGTTACTATCATACCTCACCGCTAGAGCCCAATCTCGTCTGATCTTGGAAGCAAAACGGTGATGGGCTGGGTCAGTATTTGAGGGGTGACCCTCAGAGAATACCCAGTGTAGTAATCTGAGGCTGTTCCAAATCAAAACTCAATACCAACAGCAGTATCACCACTACTTCTTCTTTCCCACCTGTATACAATTTTCTTGATTCTGTTCAGGCAAGAACATCAGTATATCACTAATTTTGGTCTCCTTAACTATTGTTTTCTCAGGCGAGACTTAATTGAACTAAATCTTTTCAGATTTTATCAGGCACACCCATTAGGGTTAAAGTGTCCAAGACAAGACGAGGTAGCATATATGGTATATATACTCCCGGTGTAATTGATACCTACTTTTGCATGACCAATTTTGGTCCCATTAAAACAAGCATTGCTTGTACTGGTATGGCATGAGAACAGGTGTATGGTGAATATATCTACACCTCCATGCCAGTCTATATTGGGATAGACTAAACCAGGACATAACCCCATTTTGTGACTTGTTTCCCCTACAAATATAATATGAGTGGATACGGACAATATTTTAACAAAGTATAATAAAACTGTACGTTTTAAGAATATTCATAAATACATACTTAACAAGAGTGCACCCAAAAAAGAGTCTTCTTTACTCTCCATTTACTCCCGCGTTTTTGCCTGACACGCCTGCGTTTTTCCGCACACTCCCTGAAAACGGCCAGTTTCCGCCCAGAAACACCCACTTCCTGTCAATCACACTCCGATCACTTCAACGATGAAAAGTCTTCGTTCGGACGTGAGTAAATCTACTAAGTTTTGTGCTAAAATACTTAGCGCATGCGCACTGCGTATCATGCGCATGCGCATTTTTGCCTTAATCGCTCCATTGCGAAAATCGGCAACAAGCGATCAACTCTGAATGACCCCCAGGAACGAAATGGGCTGAGCTGATCGCAGTGTAGGAGTAAGTCTCGAGCTACTCAGAAACTGCTAAGAATTTTCTATTCGCAATTCTGCTAATCTTTCGTTCGCAATTCTGCTATGCTAAGATACACTCCCAGAGGGCGGCGGCCTAGCTTGTGCAATGCTGCTGAAATCTGCTAGCGAGCGAACAACTCGGAATGAGGGCCCTTGGGCCTAATTCTGAGTTGATCGCAGCAGCAAATTTGTTAGCAGTTGGGCAAAATCATGGGGGTAATTCCAAGTTGATCGCAGCAGGAAATTTTTTAGCAGTTGGGCAAAACCATGTGCACTGCAGGGGGGACAGATATAACATGTGCAGAGAGAGTTAGATTTGGATGGGGTGTATTCAAACTGAAATCTAAATTGCAGTGGAAAAATAAAGCAGCCAGTATTTACCCTGCACAGAAACAAAATAACCCACCCAAATCTAACTCTCAATGCAAATGTTATATCTGCCCCCCTGCAGTGCACATGGGGGGTCATTCGGAGTTGTTCGCTCGCTAGCAGATTTTAGCAGCATTGCACACGCTAGGCCGCCGCCCTCTGGGAGTGTATCTTAGCTTAGCAGAATTGCGGACGAAAGATTACCAGAATTGCAAATAGAAAATTCTTAGCAGTTTCTGAGTAGCTCGAGACTCACTCCTACACTGCGATCAGCTCAACCCGTTTCGTTCCTGGTTTGACGTCACAAACACGCCCTGCGTTCGGCCAGCCACTCCCCCGTTTCTCCAGACACTCCCGCGTTTTGATCTGTCAGCAAAAGCCATCTAACTACGCTGCCAGCAGGAGGCATTGATACATTGTAACAAGATACTCTTTACCTCAGATATTGTAACATTCTTATGATAGCAGCTACAACTGCACATTCTAACACTTTGCCACCTACATTCACTGCTCTGTGAAAAGCACTGTATCTGGAAGTGTTATACATATTCAATGCCTGTTTATGCTGTGGATAATAGGGTCAGAAATTGCTACAGTCGTTAATTAATGGCAGCCGTATAGGGCACTATTAAAGCTATTACACATGAATGAAAACGGTCTGTAATGATATATTTGACTTAGACAGTAATTCAAAAGACGCAATCTGCTCAGCCTATATGTAGATCTGAGCAGCCGTGTTTGTGTACAAGTAATAGCATAGCTACCTAATTACACTGCCAGCAGGAGACCTCGATACTTTGTAACAAAATATGTTTCCCTTTAGATTCTGCTACACTTTCATGATCTGTCAGCAAAAGCCATCTAACCACGCTGCCAGCAGGAGGCATTGATACATTGTAACTAGATACTTTTACCTCAGATATTGCAACATTCTTATGACAGCAGCTACAACTGTACATTCTAAAACTCTGCCACCTACATTCACTGCTCTGTGAGAAGAATTTGGTACGTCAGAAGTCATATCTATAAAGATATTAAACTAAATTATAGATCATTCATTATAGACATCAACCCCATCTGCATCACCAACTTTACAAGAGCAAGAATTTTGCAAACATATTATGGCTTAACATCAAGATTTAGTTTAACTATAAGGAGAAACCTGTCTGATAGTGAGATCATTAATTCAAAGAGGAGTAGAATTATGAATGGAAACATACTTTTGGAATATTAATCCAGATAATAATGAACAATAAGTACTAACTTATACTTATTGGGCTTGATTGCATGGACCTTATTTGTCAAAACAAATTTAATTATTAATAATAACAATAATTTTGATGAGTTATTAATAACTAACCTTTATGGCACATTTTGGGTGGACAACCTGTGCACAGTGAGTTATACACTTTAAAAAAAAAAACATTTTATTTTTCTATCCTTTCATTTGTGTGTCTTTATTTTAATATTTCGCAAGTTCTTTTTAATATTACTATTAAAAGTTAAATTTTATTTATAAAATATTGTGCACCATTTCAAGGCAACTTTTCTCTTCCTTTGTGCTTGTTAAACTCCCGCGTTTTATCCTGGCACGCCTGCGTTTTTCCGCACACTCCCACAAAACGGTCAGTTTCCACCCAGAAACACCCACTTCCTGTCAATCACACTCCGATCACTTCAACGATGAAAATTCTTCGTTCGGACGTGAGTAAATCTACAAAGTTTTGTGCTAAAATACTTAGCGCATGCGCACTGCGTACCATGCGCATGCGCATTTTCGCCTTAATCGCTCTGTTGCAAAAATCGGCAACGAGCGAACAACTCGGAATGACCCCCATGGTTTTGCCCAACTGCAAACAAACTTGCTACTGCGATCAACTCAGAATTATCCCCATTGGCCCTCATTCCGAGTTGATCGCTCGCTAGCTACTTTTAGCAGAAATGCAAACGCAAAGCCGCCGCCCTCTGGGAGTGTATCTTAGCATAGCGGAATTGCTAACAAAAGATTAGCAATTCTGCTATTAAGTATTTCCTTGCAGTTTCTGAGTAGCTCCAGACCTACTCCTAGATTGCGAATAGCTCAGTCCGTTTAGTTCCTGGTTTGACGTCACAAACACGCCCAGCTTCCGGCCAGCCACTCCCCCATTTCTCCAGCCACTCCTGCGTTTCTCCAGCCACTCCTGCGTTTTTACCTGGCACGCCTGCGTTTTTTAGCACACTCCCTGAAAACGGCCAGTTTCCGCCCAGAAACACCCACTTCCTGTCAATCACACTACGATCAGCAGAGCGATTGAAAAGCTTTGTTCGCCCGTGAGTAAAATAGCATAGTTTTGTGTAAAATTGCTTAGCGCGTGCGCTCTACTGTGCATACGCATGCGCAGAACTGCTGTATTTTAGCCTATTAGCAATTCTGCTAAAAATAGCAGCGAGCGAACAACTCGGAATTACCACCATTGTTACATACTGTATGAAAATAAACTATCTTTGTTACATTATTGAGCTTCATTGAGTCTACTTATCTAATAGACAACACAATTTGGATTTTATTAGTATTAATGCCCCTTTTCCTATACTTTCAATGGAAGTTTGGAGAGCCAAAAATCGGTACAGACCATAAAGAAAAGGTACTGTTCCTGCCAAAAAGGTACAGTTGGAGGGTATGTAAACCTGGCAGCTCCTGCGTGAGTAGCGATCGCCCTCCTAATATAATCCGGCCCTGGTGTCCGTTATTTTAAAGGGCATTTAACTAGTATTCATTGTTGGTCTTATAATGTAAATATGAGACACTTCAGTCACACACAATTGGGGTAATTCCAAGTTGATCGCAGCAGGAAATTTTTTAGCAGTTGGGCAAAACCATGTGCACTGCAGGGGGGGGAGATATAACATTTGCAGAGAGAGTTAGATTTGGGTGGGTTATTTTGTTTCTGTGCTGGGTAAATACTGGCTGCTTTATTTTTACACTGCAAATTAGATTGCAGATTGAACACACCACACCCAAATCTAACTCTCTCTGCAAATGTTATATCTCCCCCCCCCCCCCCCCCCCCCGCAGTCCACATGGTTTTGCCCAACTGCTAAAAAATTTCCTGCTGCGATCAACTTGGAATTACCCCCAGTATCAGTTGTTTTCATTTTTTTTAAATATATAAAATACTGATTTTGGACAGCAGAGAAAAGGAGGTTTCGAAAGTGGCAACAAAAATATGGGAAACACTGGATTAAGGCCCTCATTCCGAGTTGTTCGCTCGCAAGCTGCTTTTAGCAGCTTTGCACATGCTAAGCCGCCGCCTACTGGGAGTGAATCTTAGCTTAGCAATATTGCGAACGAAAGATTCGCAATATTGCGAAAAGACTTCTCTGTGCAGTTTCTGAGAAGCTCGAGACTTACTCTTCCAGTGCGATCAGTTCAGTGCTTGTCGTTCCTGGTTTGACGTCACAAACACACCCAGCGTTCGCCCAGACACTCCTCCGTTTCTCCAGCCACTCCCGCGTTTTTCCCAGAAACGGTAGCGTTTTTTCACACACACCCATAAAACGGCCTGTTTCCGCCCAGAAACACCCACTTCCTGTCAATCACATTACGATCACCAGAACGAAGAAAAAACCTTGTAATGCCGTGAGTAAAATACCTAACTGCATAGCAAATTTACTTGGCGCAGTCGCAGTGCGAACATTGCGCATGCGCAATTAGCGGAAAATCACTGCGATGCGAAGAAAATTACCGAGCGAACAACTCGGAATGACCACCTAAGTGTCAGGGAAGGATAGATGGAAATCAATGTGTATGTGGATTAAAGTAACCAGGAAAATCTGGCTCCCATACAGTATTTTACTATTTACTTCTCTGTCCTCCACTTATACTGCATGCAAAGGATTACAGTACATACTGTATGTCAAATTAATGTATTTTTTAATTAATACTTACTGTATATGCTTAGATACTGCATAGCTTTATTGCCATCTAGTGACTAAAGTTATTATTTACTTCTATTTTAAATCTATATGAGTGACATTGAAAGTAAAGTGAGGATGTGATTTTAAAAACACACTGACATTTCTTTTAGATTAAGGATGGGACTATAACCTGTAGGTGTCACTTTTAGGCAATGGTGAGTCAAACTGTGCAGAATCCATTTGTGTGTCTTTTGTCGATATTGCTTCTGTGACTCTATGCCATAGTTCAGTGGTTCTCAAACTGTGTGCCTCGGGACACTTGCAGGGGTGCCCTGAATTGGTAGTCCGGGCACAATTCAAATAATTTTTGGTCAATGCGATAGGCAAAACCAGTGCTGGTGGCTGACAATTATACAACATGTGGACAGACAGAAGTGAATCGTGTCCCTCACCCATACTTGCCTACTCTCCCGGAATGGCCGGGAGGCTCCCGAAAATCGGGTGACCCTCCCGGCCCCTCGGAAGAGCAGGCAAGTCTCCCGATTTGCGGGGTCCCCCCTGCCCGTCCGCCCACTTAGTGTGTAAAGTGGGCGGTCCGGGCAGTCGATGACGCGATTCTTGCTGAATCGCGTCATCATAGCCACGCCCCCTGCAGTGTAATGCCGGTGATCTCAGCATTACAGAGCGGGGGGGGGGGGGGGCGCTTAAAGGACGTGTCACTGTGACCGCCCTTGCTCCGCCCCCATCCCACCCTTACTCCACCCCTGTCCCGCCTCCGGCCACCCCCTCCTTTACATCACAGCCTCCCCTGCCTGCCCGCTGAGCCGACCTGGCTGCTCTCTCCCGCAGAGAGCAGCCAGAATGTCGGTAAGTATGCCCTCACCACATAATGTAACCCAGGGCCGGTGCTAGGGTGTTTGGCGCCCCACCCTGCAAACTACAAATTTGCGCCCTCCCTCTTACAGTTAATAAAGGGAGAGCATGCGCCAAAGGCTGCAAAAAGGATTATGGTTTCCCAAGGGGCGTGACTACACAACGGTACCATTCAAGTAGCACAATCTTATTCACATTACATCACACAGTAGTACCCCTTATATACGTTACGCTACACAGTAGTGTAGAGATGTGCCCTGTTTCCCAGGGCACAACAGCACTGCAGGGTGCAGGGGATATGCATCTCCTGCAGTTCCTGGCTGTGGACAGCGCTGGGAAAGCTTGTCTGTCCCCAGGGCCTGTCAGTGTGCAGGAGCGGCGGGTGTCCGGTGCAGGGACCAAACGTTCCCATGCCCTGGACTGGAGGCGTTTGAATGTTGGCGCCCTCCGTGAGCCAATCACGGCTCGCGGAGGGGCGGCCAATCACGGGCGGGCGCAGCGAGCCAATCGGCGCTCACCGCGTCATAGGCCCTGCCCCCCACGTCGGGAGCCAAAGGTCAGAACCGAGCGCAGAAGAGGAGGACGTCGCCAGGACCGCAGAGAAGAAGGAGGCCGCGTGGAAGAGCGGCGAAGAGCGGGTCGGAAGAAAGAGACGGCGGCTGTGGGTAGAAGAGCTCCGGTGGCCGCTGCTGGCCAGGACGGGTCAGCGGCAGAAAAGGGCGCCAGAGACCCCTGGTCCAGGTGAGGCCTCAGTGAGGCTTATATTTCCCCCCCTTCCTCCCTAGATCACCAGGAATGGGCATTAGGCCCGGGGGCACAGTTCAGGCACTAGGCCTGTGGCACAGTTAGGAGTTTCAGTCACCCCCTGATTTGGTGGTTTGGGCATTAGGTCCAAGTTATGGTAATTGTCAGTTTAGGCGGGCATTAGGCCCGAGGGCATATAGTGGGCATTAGGCCCAGTTAATAGGTGCGCCCCCCCCCCAGATGAATAAGGGTGATACTGGGCGCTAGGCCCAGGCCACTCCAACGTGCGCAGAGTAGGCAGGCTTGTAAGCCTGAGCCCCACTCTATAAGGTGACCCTGAACATTAGGCCCAGGTCACCCAACGGGCACCAAGTTAGACGGGCGCTAGGCCCGAGGGTAAAGTCAGGCCTCTGGCCTGTGTGCATATAGGGAGCAGTAGGCCCAAGTAAGTGTGCGGAAAGTGGGTAGGCTGTACGGCACCCACTCCCTGGTGTTCTGAAGCGGGTAATTAAAGGGACATCACCGTGGTTGTTACTCACACTGCTATTGTGATGTGTGTTGTCACCGAGCAGGGCCAAGTTTGTTAAGTTTGTGTCTAGTTTGTTGCAGCACACACACAGAGCTAGTTTTGAGAGCTCTGCCATTATAGTCAGTGTAGTGGTGTTACACTAGGTTAGAGTTAGGCCCTGCACGGCTGTTGTTTGTTTGCCTCCTTACACGGACCTGTGAGTGGAGAATAAGGGGGTCATTCCGAGTTGTTCGCTCGGTAATTTTTTTCGCATCGCAGCGATTTTCCGCTTAGTGCGCATGCGCCATGTCCGCACTGCGACTGCGCCAAGTAAATTTACTATGCAGTTAGGAATTTTACTCACGGTTTTTTCTTCGTTCTGGTGATCGTAATGTGATTGACAGGAAGTGGGTGTTTCTGGGCGGAAACAGGCCGTTTTATGGGTGTGTGCGAAAAAACGCTACAGTTTCTGGGAAAAACGCGGGAGTGGCTGAAGAAACGGAGGAGTGTCTGGGCGAACGTTGGGTGTGTTTGTGACGTCAAACCAGGAATGACAAGCACTGAACTGATCGCAGATGCCGAGTAAGTCTGGAGCTACTCAGAAACTGCTAAGAGGTGTGTGGTCGCAATTTTGAGAATCTTTCGTTCGCAATTTTAAGAAGCTAAGATTAACTCCCAGTAGGCGGCGGCTTAGCGTGTGTAAAGCTGCTAAAAGCAGCTTGCGAGCGAACAACTCGGAATAAGGGCCTAAGTCCGCATGCTGGAACTAACGGTGAGTAACATCTGTGTCCGTCTTGATAAAGCTAACTATCTTATAACATTCACAATAATGGGTAAGAGACACAGTACGCAATTGGCGTATGGGGTACCGTAAGGGTACGCACTTAGCGTAGCATACGCTCAGCCGTGATCGAGACGCACATGCGACACGCTCGTTCACAGCTTAATGCGTGGTGTCGAGCACGCTATAGGCGGTTGACTACCGTAATGCTACGCTACAAGCGTAGCGGACGCTCGAGACCATGAGGAGATCACGAGCGGCGCAGACGCTCACAGGATGACAATCAGTAAACCTTGAATGTAACACACAGAAAGGATACTCTTATGCTGTAAACCTTGTACTGAAATACTGTAGCGATATAACGCTGCTTAACCTTGTTTATGCTAAAGCTGCTTGAGCGATCGAGACGCTCCTATTACCTTCTGCAATATAATAAACACACGATACCTTGCTAAGGTTCCAACACCTTTACTAACAAGCTTTCAGTTATATTGAAAAGGGGAAACAGTTACAAGTCATACACTACAAGTTAACATATAATTCTAACAGAATATCTAGACAGAAATATACAATAGCGTCACAAACTTATACTATAACAGAGAGAGAGGGAATGGCCAATACAAACAGAGAATAAGTTGGTTTGCAGAGAATTACTTACACACACTGGGAATGATCGCTGCGCAGCCTTCTGGTACAAGCTCCGAGTTAGTCAAGATGAAAACCGTTTGTGGAGAGTTCGAGAGCTGCCCTGGCTGGCTGATCTTATATACACTGAGTACAGTATTCTACAAAGGGACCTATAATCTCATTGTTCATTGGACACAGGAATGTCTCCTCGCATCATAACAAAAGGTCATAGGTTAGTTTGAACAGGTGGGCTGCGACTATATCAAACTGCTCAGGTAGGAGGGAATCTGAAGATTCCCGCCGCATGGGTAATGAATCGCAAATATAGTAAATGTCCAGAAAATACTAATGGCCATATCTATACGCAGGAGCGATTAATCTTTACCTAACCAGCACCGGATTGTTTCTAATAAATTGTTCTTTAGTTAGGTACCAGACACAGCTGTTCAAACCCTGTCTGACCCTTCGTACCATACAAAGAGGAATTCCTCTGTCCAGCGACCATTTACATTAAACAAACTTACAGTCATTATTAAGGGGAACATTATCTATAAAACATACTATTTGGTTTTATTATTTAACGATTGAGTCACCCGCTAGACGCACACAAACTCTACCGTAAATGCACATACCACGCGCTCGAGCGCATGGCCGAGGCGCCATCACGCGGCTGCGAGTATCCGCACGCACGGGAGAGAATGTGCACGTGCAGCAGGCACGTGCATGGGGTGGATATATGGCAACGTGTAGCATGATATTTTTCCGACTTTGACAGTCCACCCTTTGGCAGTCATCAATAACTGCCACTTCCTAAAACAGTTCAAAAGAGAAAAATATATGTCATATGTAAATACATTCCTATGATTCGGTAGGGAGAAGAAGATCAGGTGGGAAAAAGGTATGACCTAGTGAGATAGTAGAAGCATGTGTGTATGAATCCATGTTTGAGGGGTCATGTATCATCGTGCCGTACGTGTTTTAAATTAAGCTTCGAGGTATTGCGAAGTATACATTTGAATTCCTTCTTATCCCGTATTACGGGTCTGTGGATGGGCTGTCAAACTTTACCGAGCTCTTTTCGGCTTTTTGTTGTAACAAAATGGGGGAGCACATTTTAGTTGATGATACATGATTGGGGGGGATATGTGAGTGCTGATATCTGTGCCTATATTCCCTATCGACTATGTGTGTCATTACCTGAAGGTTGTAGGAATGAAGATAAGAAGCAATTATGGTAAATGCAGTCATAAACTATGTGAGTTTAATATACATTTGCCGATTGAGGTCTTGTCTGATGTCTTGTCTCGATGTACATGTTGACTGTAGTCTCCTGATGCTTTTGCGATAAACGGTGAGCAAAAAGCATTCTCAATGTCCATAGACTTACAATCTTTAAAGTATTGGGCTATCGTGAAAGTTAAAGTCATTAGGGAAAATGGGGGTCTATGGCATTGTCCATCAATGGTCTGTATAAAAGAGGTTGTCAAATTCTTCTTCCAAGCGGATGTCTTTGTACCTTGGAGGAAAACAAAGGAGAAACGGGTGAAAGAAACGGACCATGGAATCACATTTTCATCACAACATTGTCTCTATCGTTGGGTCATACATCAAATTAGTTGTTGTTAGTACAGTGTCCTCGCTCCTTAGACTCATCATCCTGGTATTACTTTTACGCTTCGCTAAAACCCGAACGCATCTAAATATCAGGCCAACCAATATGGCGACTCCCAGAATACACAAAAGAAATTTCCCTACATCCATAATAATACCTTGGGCCCATTCTCCTAAGCCCGAGAACCAATTTCGTGGGTTCAACCATGACACCCAACTGGTCAGCTCATTACCCACAGCAGCGAGTGTGAGATTGTGTTTCCTTCGAAACTCCCATTTTAATTGTAAAATGTCATCCATCTTTTGGTCTATGACCTCGGCTGGGTCCTCCGTGCTGTTTGTAATGTACGTGCAGCACTTTATTCCATATTGAGTTGCTAGGGTAACACAATACCCGCCTGTCACAGCTGTGAGGTAATTGAGAATCATCCTATGCTGAACCAGTTCTGTTTTGTAGGCTTGTAACTCTTTCCCAGTGTACCTGAAGGTGTCGTCATACATTTCGGTGATATTGTCTAATAAATTTGCAAGCGCAGATATATATTTGTAATTTATCACTCCTCTGGCGGTACGAGTGATATCTAACGCGAGTAGGAATTGAATCCCGGTGAATTCATGGATCATGTCAGAGGCTGAATGCTCTGCCTCTCTATCAGGTGCCGTTTAACGACGTGCTCGTAATGAGTGTGAGTATAAGGAGCTTGGGCACTGCGGTGAATATCTTTCATTTTGTTATGGGTTACAGTCATTACTTCAGGCAGTACTTTTCCAATATAGCACAATCCCTCTGAGTTTGGGGCAAGCCACTTATACGCCTTCCTCCCGCATATGAAATATGCATCATCGGGGAGAACATATGGGACGGAGTATGACATTATCATGTTACAAATTTTCCATGTGAAATCTCCTAACCCTAATTCTCCCATCTGTTTAGTACACATATCAGTTTGTACGATCTGTGCACAGTATCCTGGTGATACTTCTCCAACTCGCATGGTCTTACTTCCTAAGGTGTACCTATACCGGAAAAATTTCCTATGGTCGGCTATCTGGCGTATAAGTTCTGTGTCTATGGGCGTTCTGTCGGGTCTGTATGAAAAGGTCATGGTTTGATTACTCCATGACACTTCCCAATTTCCCGGCTTTCGGGGATTGGAAATGTTAAAGCATACTAAGGACCTATCCACATGATATTGGTGGAGCTTCAAACTAGGAGGACTAGAGATATCAAACCTCTTGTCCACCGGGCTCCCACCACCTAGCTCAATTACCTCTCCTACAGTTAAAGGGAATGGTACTAGTCCTGATTTGCTATGGCCTTGAGGCACTTGAGAGCATACCCAACAGTCTGTCTGGTTCAACACTTTACCCACTAAGGAGTGATAGTCACTCAATGGATGCCGGTCCATGTGGATATTAAAACTGGATTGACATTTCTTGATGCACCCATCCTCAACTATATTGTCACAATATGCAGTTCTCTTTAGCTAACAATCCTTCACAATGTCTACAAATAACATGGCTGCTAGATCGTTTTCTGGTACTCGCCTTTGCTTGGTGATTGTGTGGCTATTGGAAATTTACGCCTTCGTCTCAGTCATCAGAAACCCATTCTGGATCCTTTCTCGACCTCACTGGTACTCTCACCGAAACAGACTGCTCTGGTCAACATCATGGTCAACAGGAAAACACGGACTGCAGTCTCTTGGGGCGAGTCCATCTTACAGGAGGAGAAAGAGAAATTTGTAATGGGGGCACAAAAAAAATACTTTGAGGGGAAAGAAAAAAATGTTATGATGCTTTTTGTCCTCTAGTCTTGTTGTTCTTCTTGCTCTGCTGTCATCTCAAAGGTGCTGTCTCTCAGTCTTCCAAACGAACATTCTGGTGATACCATATTCCTTCCAAATCTGCGATCTTTCTGTAAGGAGCAAAAATCTTGCATTACCATTTGTCCAACTGATGTGTGACATACCATCTTTAAAGCATGAGAACATGAGAAAGAAGAGGGAAAAAAAAAAAAAAACGAGAGAGAGAACAATTCATCACATTTTGCATTAAACAACAAACAAAAAACATTGTCAGATCTTCCGTTCACCATCAGGCTGTCACACCAACACATCCACTGGTGTCCTTGCGAAGTCCCCTCCCCACCAGTATTTCCACACCCCACCCTTTTGTGCCTGGCCAGGACAACCCGATGTCGGTAGGTCACACTGGGGTTAGGTAGACTTCTGCAAGGACCAAATAGCTATGTGATGTTTGAGTTCTGCCAATGAACGTCAGAGATGGGGAAAAAAGAAACATTTACAAATAAATTACAACATTTACCCGGCCGTTCCTGTGTTTACAAGGAACTGACCTCCCAATATCATTAACTGTAACCTCAGGCTTACTATCAGTCCTAATGATCACCTTTCCCGACTGCATATTACAGGTGCGGCCCAAACTCCTTCCTATGTGATCCCTGATTACAATTTTGTGTGTCATGACTCTGCTCATGTCTTTGTCTAGGGGGTTTATATACCTTCTGTGGTTCTTTAAACCTACAATCTCGTGCATAATGACCTTCCTTCTGGCAATTATAACACCTTATCACCTTTGACTTACCCACAGGGATCTGAGGCCTCTTACCTCTCTGTGCTTCCCTGTGCTTGCTGATGTTTTGCTCATGCCCAACAGCGGACTTTCTTAATGCAGCCACCGAGATATTTCTCCAGTTTGGGTTGGTGGTCTGTACCCTTGTTCTCAACACTTCCTTTAAACCATTCATTAATACCTTAACCGCTATCTCTCTATGCGGTGCATTTGTTTTGATGTCCGTGATCCCAGTGTCTCTAGCCATTACTTGCAGTGCTCGATTGAAGTAATCAGAGGTACTTTCCCCTTCTCCTTGTCTTATGGAGAGGATTTTGTCCCACTTGACAATGGCTGGGAAATATACTCCTAACTGCCGGTTGATCTGCTTAATACATTCCTGATTGTGTTCCTCTGTACGAGGTACCTCTGTGTCTAATTTACAATCAGTAATAAATTTCGCATGGTCAACACTGGAGGGCAAACATGCCCTCAGCACTGTCCGCCAATCTTTGTTGGTGGGTTCTGTGGAGTTTCCTAGTTCTTTAATGAACCTTTGACATGCAACTATATCTTTCCTAGGATCAGGAAATTCAGACATAATTGACCTCAATTCCATCCGGGACCAGGGACGGCGCATTGCACTGTCCCTGACGGGAATAGTTCCCTGAGCGTCAGTCTTCCCATTGGGGACTGTGATCACCCTGTCAGGATTAAACTCAATTACATCATCTTGTGTTGGTTCTACAATATGAGGTACATTGGTTTGTGCATGATATATAACACCGTACGTACCTGTGGACACGACCTCACCTGACCCTCCGTTAAGGGGTTTGATTATTGCCTTTACCGAATTGGTCGCGTCCACCTGGATGTCTTGTGTGATGGCTGCTGGAAAAGGTGCCGACATCGTGCTGGGCTCACTTTCTTGCTGGTAATCCTGAGGGAAGTTTAACATGGAGTGCAACTTGCACGGGTTAACAGTTGTACATTTAACAGTTTTACTTTTATAATTGTTACATTTGTTACACTTATCCTTATTATCTATAATACAGTTGCTAAGTGCATGTTTATCATTCACCAGTGTGCCATTCTCTGCAACCACCTTCTCTCCCGTTATGTATGGTTGAGGTGGCGCGGTGGCTATCAGTTTTCTGATAGGGTTAGATCCACCCGCTTCAGCCAATCCTCTTTGTATTTCACCTTCCTGTTGCCATAACTGTAAATAATCATAATGTTTGATCCGTCTCTTTGCAGATTTAATGAGACATATCCTTCTCCTTAGATTCTGTAACACCTCGGGACTAAAACTGCCTACCCGTGGGAACTTTTCCCATCATGCACAGTCATTCTTTCCCATTCATCGCACAAAACTTCTGTGTGTGAACCGTATTTCTCACACATTACATACCTTGCCGACCCGATTGGTCGGTTTACTAAGTCAACCCGAACCGAGGTTGATCGCCCCCTACCTGAACAACTGGCCCCCATCTTTGCAGGTGTTGCTTTCACTACCTCTGCCCTTCAAATCAGGGTCTTCAGCGAACCCTTACAAAAACCAAGATGTCCGGGGTAGGCCGGCGGCGGAAGTTTACCGAGTACCTCCACTCACTCCTCGCCCACGTTGGCCAGTACTGCAATCACTGACTCAGAGCTGCTGTACCCAACCTAGGGCCCATATGAACCTTTATTTACTGGGGTGTGTTGGACCTACCAGTCCCCAGCAAGTATCGGTTGTTAGAGAATTCCCGAGTGACCAGCGAACCTCCCTTAAAATAAAAAAATTACACAAATCACGTTAGAATGTACAAATAGCGTTTATGACCCCTCTAGCGTACGCAAATGGTACTGGGTCAAGTTACTAACTAATGCACACAATTACGTGCGGTACAATCGTTCTGCACATAAGCAACTAATCTTATGTGCGGAGCGACCAGTGGAATCGAAAATTGTGGCTGCGAATTCCTTCAGCCAGAGCTTAATGGCCTATATGGGTACCGCACCAACCCTTCCTGGTGTTGTGCTCCTTTACTCTTTATCTATAGCTGACTTCCTAGTCTGCTGTACCTAGACCTCCTGGTCTGTTTCTGGCCCTCCTGGTCCGTGACCTCCTGGTCTGTGTCTACAGTGGACCTCCTAATCTGCTACACTCTAATGCTCTTATTTTAATATGTTTAACAAGGGATGCCTCCCAAGCCACCACGCGCCATCACTTTCACGGGTGTTCCTCACGAGAACTCGATGATTTCCTGTGGTTCAACCCCAAAAATTAGAAACTTATATATATGTATACACACTCTTTCACCTCATATACTCTTTACTTTCGTTTCTGCACAGAAATCCCTTTCATTCAGTATCGCAGGCTATTCCCGAGGAGTTACAACTAGAGAAGGATCTATTAGCTTAAAATTTTGGACACTGAGATCGATTTGCGCTATTATCGCGTTGCCTCCTTATCGCCTAACTAAAACAATACTATCGTGTGATTTGTATTATGTGGGCGTACCCAGACGCTCCATTGCGTAATATACGCTCCGTGCGTCGGCCCTTGCGTCACGTACGCTAGTCCCGCCCTTTGTTAGAGACACGTCTACGCAAGCCAGGTATATCCACAGAAATAGAATTGACACGTTTATATCAATGTAGATGATCTTTAACTGTAATCATCTACCGAACACCACACCGAACTTCCTTGTATCTTAGGCAAGCCGTGCGCGTGTATTACAAATTACTCCTTAACGTATTAATATTACTTTTAACTACCAATAGCAACACATCTTTCTCAGCACATTATCAATTGTGAAATGGCAAACAGGAAAGTGATATGTGAAAATACACAGATGAAAAGAAATACAGGTGTGTGCGTGCGTGCGTGCGTGTGTGCGTACGCAAAACAGAAATAAACAGTTTTAAAAGACAATAGCGTATTGTTCTTACCTCCGGTTCCGGATTCCACCAGCACTCCTTCAACGTAGCAAAACAGACGCTTATCTAGCCAGCACTACTGTATTCCGATACGAAGGGATACTGCTTTCCCGCCCTTGCTGACAGATAAAGTCTGTGTTCGCTAGTGCGGATATGTGGAGGACGGACGAGCCGCCAATTGATAAAGCTAACTATTTATCTTATAACATTCACAATAATGGGTAAGAGACACAGTACGCAATTGGCGTATGGGGTACCGTAAGGGTACGCACTTAGCGTAGCATACACTCAGTCGTGATCGAGACGCACATGCGACACGCTCGTTCACAGCTTAATGCGTGGTGTCGAGCACGCTATAGGCAGTTGACTACCGTAATGCTACGCTACAAGCGTAGCGGACGCTCGAGACCACGAGGAGATCACGAGCGGCGCAGATGCTCACAGGATGATAATCAGTAAACCTTGAATGTAACACACAGAAAGGATACTCTTATGCTGTAAACCTTGTACTGAAATACTGTAGCGATATAACGCTGCATAACCTTGTTTATGCTAAAGCTGCTTGAGCGATCGAGACGCTCCTATTACCTTCTGCAATATAATAAACACACGATACCTTGCTAAGGTTCCAACACCTTTACTAACAAGCTTTCAGTTATATTGAAAAGGGGAAACAGTTACAAGTCATACACTACAAGCTAACATATAATTCTAACAGAATATCTAGACAGAAATATACAATAGCGTCACAAACTTATACTATAACAGAGAGAGAGGGAATGGCCAATACAAACAGAGAATAAGTTGGTTTGCAGAGAATTACTTACACACACTGGGAATGATCGCTGCGCAGCCTTCTGGTACCAGCTCCGAGTTAGTCAAGATGAAAACCGTTTGTGGAGAGTTCGAGAGCTGCCCTGGCTGGCTGATCTTATATACACTGAGTACAGTATACTACAAAGGGACCTATAATCTCATTGTTCATTGGACACAGGAATGTCTCCTCGCATCATAACAAAAGGTCATAGGTTAGTTTGAACAGGTGGGCTGCGACTATATCAAACTGCTCAGGTGGGAGGGAATCTGAAGATTCCTGCCGCATGGGTAATGAATCGCAAATATAGTAAATGTCCAGAAAATACTAATGGCCATATCTATACGCAGGAGCGATTAATCTTTACCTAACCAGCACCGGATTGTTTCTAATAAAATGTTCTTTAGTTAGGTACCAGACACAGCTGTTCAAACCCTGTCTGACCCTTCGTACCATACAAAGAGGAATTCCTCTGTCCAGCGACCATTTACATTAAACAAACTTACAGTCATTATTAAGGGGAACATTATCTATAAAACATACTATTTGGTTTTATTATTTAACGATTGAGTCGCCCGCTAGATGCACACAAACTCTACCGTAAATGCATATACCACGCGCTCGAGCGCATGGCCGAGGCGCCATCACACGGCTGCGAGTATCCGCACGCACGGGAGAGAATGTGCACGTGCAGCAGGCACGCGCATGGGGTGGATATATGGCAACGTGTAGCATGATATTTTTCCGACTTTGACAGTCTGTCCCTTTGTCTGTCCCCGAGCGCCGGATAAGGGGTTTGCTCAAGGACATGAGAACCCCTTTATCACACTACGCGCGAGAGTGCGAGTGTGTGAGAATTGGGTGGCTGAGGCTTTGTGTCGGTGATGACCTTACACCCAACCGGTGAAGGTCGCCGCCACCCCCTGGGGTATCCCCTTTTCCGGTGGTAAAAGGGTTGATACCCCCCCTTTAAGTTAGTTTACTTTCTCCCCAGTTCGTCCTTCGTCAGCTCCAAGAGGGGATCGCCGTGTCCGGGTCCGACTGAAGATTTCCAGGTCCGTTGAAGGCTCCAGTACCTGAAGGTGAGAGAGTGCGGTGCCTGGTAAGTGGTGAATCTACACCTGCACGGCAGCAAGCACTACACCGCACCACCACCCTCTTACAGTAGTACCCCTTATACACGTTACAATACACAGTAGTACCCCTTATACATATTTTGCTACACAGTAATACAACTTATACAGGTTAAACTACACAGTAGTACCCTTTACAAAGGCTACGTCAAGTGGTAGTGCCTCTTATTCATTTTACACTACACTGTAGTGCCTCTTAAACACAATGTCCACAGTAGTGTCAATTATACATGTAATGTCAACAATAGTAGCGCCCCTTACACATAATGGCCTCCGTAACATAGAAACATAGAATTTGACGGCAGATAAGAACTACTGTACTCTGTCCATCTAGTCTGCCATACTGTATGTACACGCACACAAATACACACTAGGGTTAAGGTCTGTCAGGAGCCAATTATCCTACCAGTATATTTTTGGAATGTGGGAGGAAACCCGAGTACCCGGATGAAACCCACACAAGCACAGGTGGAATATACTAACTCCACACAGTTTAGGCCATAGTGGGAATCGAACACCCAACCTCAGTGCTGTGAGGCAGTAATTCTTAATAGGCCCTAATATATATATATATATATATATATCTATCTGCGAATAGAGGAAGAAACAGCAGAGCGCCTATAGTGTAGTATCCTTTAAAACAATTTTTGTCACACGCAAGAATAATATTGCGTACCGGATTACGGCTTGACACAATGCATTGTGTCCCTCGTGGAGAGGATCATGTTGGGAGGCTACCTTATGACCACCACCCTATGATGAGGACCAGGATACAAGTACCAATACTGATATGCACAATTTATTACTTTATCTGGTACGCATGTAATCTTATGTGATATGCAATATTTAACCCTACTTACTGAGTAATTACTACGCTATATAGCGATTCCCTGTTTCCTGACTCTATATAGATTCCGACAGAGACTTGGACTAAAAGACCAGGGGATCGACAGGCATTGTGTCAAGCCGTAATCAGGTACGCAATATTATTCTTGCGTGTGACAAAAATTGTTTTAAAGGATACTACACTATAGGCGCTCTGCTGTTTCTTCCTCTATTCGCAGATTCTCTTTTTGGGCTATGTATACCTAGTGGCACTTTTTGAAGAACTGAGCAGCCACCCCATAAAACGGGGAGAGTGTGAACTGTTTGTTAACCAAACCTTGAACTAGTTTGGAAGAACTCATTTATTGGACTGGTCATTTGACCAATTTATTTTTGACTGTAGATTGCACTTTTACAGTAAGGTACTACGCACAAATTGGACAAGCGCACTGATTTACTCATTTACAATATATATATATATATATATATATATATATATATATATATATAATACACACAAAGGCATCACTCCCAAAGCTATGTAGAAAAATCACCGATGCCATCATGGAGATCCTCAGGCATGAGGTCCAATGTACAGACAGCATGTCGGCGGCACAACGGATAATGAAATTCTTAGACAGCAGAAAAATAGAATCAACGTACCATCCTGATGACAAAGTAAATTTGAAACGTTGATCATATTTTTCCGCTGTCTAAGAATTCCATTAACCATTGTGGCGCCCACACGATGTCTCTCTCTCTCTCTTTCTCTCTCTCTCTCTCTATATATATATAGGTGTGTGTGGTCCTATAGAGAGGGGTTGTCTTTTACCCACTCTCAATATATAAGAACATGGCGGCACTCAAAGGACTGATGAAAAAAAAAGTAAAGCTTTAGTGAAACATAAATTCCATAATGGCATAGCTTGTCAATGTTTCAGCGCCACACAGGGCGCTCTTTTCAAGGCTGTGAACCAAACAAACATAACGGTGCAACAATCTTACTTTATAAGTGTTCTTGTGTCTGAAAGTCTGCCTTGCTGTCCGGCGGGAGCTGGCATCGGACGGGACTTCCGGTAAGCTCCTGGGCCAGGTGACCAGGAAGTGATGTCATCTGGTATCCACGCAACCGCGGGCATCCCGACCTCCACTGGTAACCCGCTGTTACTGGCAGAGGAAAAGGCGCTGTGTAAAATAATACAAATAAAGAAGTGAATGTGCTGTTACCGTGTAACAGAATAACGTGCTACTGAATAAACAGTGTGTATGATGCCAGTGCCTGTGCAAAATGATACAAAATTAATTAAAAACTAATGAGGTGTGTGCATGTTCCATATGTGCATGAGAGATTATACTGTATTGTATCAAAAAGTGGATGTATCTATTTTGTAGGTACTAGTAACACATTACTGTAATGTAAATGCTATTAAGTTAGTAGGCTAAGCTGCAAGTGAATTACCTAGTAAAGCGTGTTGTTAATCACCACTATGAAGACCCACAACAACACATTATGACTCGAGAGCACACCCACCGACACACACACACACACACACACACACACACACACACACTCACTCTCACTCACTTTCTTTCCATCAGCCTGGTGGTCCCATGTAGCTCCGCCCCAATTTCTCCATGTAGCCCCACCCCCTCCTTGTAGCTCCGACCCCTTTTGTCCGATCACTGTCACGGGAGGAGAAGTTCGAGAACGGCTTTATGCTGCCGGCGCTGGCTGCTGCCTGTCATACAAGACAGTGATAGCCTCAAGCACAGTAGCTGGCAGCAGCAGCAGAGGGGACAGGCCAGGGCGACATAGCAGCAGGGATGCAAAAGCAGGGATAGGGCCTATCCTTGCTGGCGCCTACCTGCTTTGCATCCCTTTGCTGAGCGTGTAGAGCCAGGCCTGATGGAACCTAAGGATGAAATATAAACACAATTTACTCAATTTAATATTTTTTGTAATTTGACCTAAGGGTGCCGTGAAAAAAAATCTGATACTCTAGTGAGCCATGATTCAAAAAAGTTAATGAACCACTTCCATAGTTGCCCAACCTCCTGTATTGCCTGGGAGACTCCGAAACAATGGGAATTCTCCCACTGCCTCAGAAGGCCAGGTAAAGCTCCCAGAATCCCAAACTACAGGGGAGGGGTATTCAGTAACAAACGAAATTGAGATGTGATCGCATCTCCCCGTTTGCTGCCACAGTGCACGCGCACAGGGCCCGTACTGCATGTGCGTTGGCAGGGATATGTGATCGCATGTCAGTTATGCAAACACCTCTACCTGATAGGCAGAGGCGTTCACAGGGTGATACGGGGCGGCAGGGCGGCATTGCAGGGGCGGAGACACGGCGTTGCGGGGCAGCGATGCAGCATTGTGGGGTCAGCATGATGTCACACATGGCTGATGCAACCCAGAAAATGGCCGCCCTGTGTCTGCCTTCACAGCTTGACTGTGGAGGCAGGTGGCATCCACAAATCAGCCATGCAATCATAATTGCATTTTGATCGCATCAGTGGCAGTTATTTGTATGCTGGGTTGCGTTGTCCGGTGCTGGGTGGCCCCCAGCATACGATCTCAGCCAGTTGCAGATTTGCTAAAATAGCAAAACTGCAACTGAAGCTGAATGAGGTCCATGCAGTGAGGTAAATGGCTCAGGAGGCACTGGCTAGTCCCAGAGCCAGATTTACACACAATATATGAGCCAAAGAGACATATACACAGGTGCAGCAGAAAATCTGGAAATTTGGTGAGTTTTTATCAGACATGTGCAGAAAAGATAGGCCGGGGTTAAAGTGGGCCGGAATGGGGCGGAACCGCGTTCCGCCACCTTCTAGGCTGCCTGATTGAAACGAGCCAGTGAGTCACTCACACTGACTATGCGGCGAGATGGATGCCGCCAAGCCTCCTCCATTGATACACATGGTGAGCAGTGACACAGTAAGTGCCTCCCACCAGAAAATAGATTCCCTTTTCTTTCCGGAAGACCTAGTCGACGTCAGGCACTGAGTGCAGTTGGGGGCGGAGCCAAATGAAGCACTTGGACACGGGAAGCATGAATATGATGGTGACTGAAAGAGTTCCTACGGTACTGCGGCCATGGAACGTCCACGCTGTATGGCTGCAGGTGACAGTGGGACCTGTCTGGCAAGGTTTGCATGTGTGTGTTAAATGTGCGCAGGAAGAGGTGCGGGCTGCTTATTGGGGGAGTTGATCACAGCAGCAAGTTTGTTAGCAATTGGGCAAAACCATGTGCACTGCAGGGGGGACAGACAGGGCTGTTTCTAGCCAATTTGGCTCCCAGTGCGAGATTTAAAAATGCGCCCCCCCCCCCCCCATTGACATAAAAATAATGCCCCCCCCCATAGATATAAAGCTAACTAATTTGTGCACGCCGCTGGCGCGCGCTCCCGGTAAGGGTGTGTGGCCTCGTTAAAATGGGTGTGGCCTCACTGCAATGGGCGTAGCCCCGACTGAAAAGACTACCTTACGGCAGGCAAGAGTCCCCATTTTACACATTGCGGCAGGCAAGAGTCCCCATTTTACACATTATGGCAGGCAAGAGTCCCCATTTTACACATAACGGCAGGCAAGAAACCCCATTTTACACATTACGGCAGGCAAGAGACCCCATTTTACAAATTACGGCAGGCAAGAGACCCCATTTTACACATTACGGCAGGCAAGAGTCCCAATTTTACACATTACAGCAGGCAAAAGTCCCCATTTTACACATTATAGCAGGAAAGAGTCCCCATTTTACACATTATAGCAGGCAGAGTCCCCAATTTACACATTATAGCAGGCAAGAGTCCCCATTTTACACATTATAGCAGGCAGAGTCCCTTCTACAAAGAGAGAGAGAGAGAGAGAGAGAGAGAGAGAGAGAGAGAGAGAGAGAGAGAGAAAAAAGAGAGAGGGTGTTACACTTACGTTTGCAGCGGCATCCGCCGGCCAGAGGTCCTTTTCCATCCCGCTTCCCACTCTTCGGCATGCCTCTCCCTCCTCTTGGCTTGCCCGCCTTGTCCTGGCTCCCCTTCCTCCCCGTCATCAGTACTCTGCTCGGGGGCGGAGTTTCGTGTAATGACGCGTTTGCATTGTGACGTCACGATGCAAATGCGTCATTACATGAAACGCCGCCCCCCAAGCGGAGTAGTAATGATGGGGAGGAGGGGGAGCACAAACTGAGCCACCAAGAGCCGAGGCGGGCGCCCCGTGCGAATGCACGTCTCACCCGCCACAAGAAACATCTCTTTTACACACACACACACACACACACACACACACACACACACACACACACACACACACCCAAGAGCGACAGATGGAGAGAGAGAGCCATGAGGAGAGAGATGGGAGCATTGGGAGAGGGAGAAAAAAGGAGGCAAGGGGAGAGATAGGCATTGGGAGGGAGAGAGAGGAGGGCAAGGGGAGTGAGAGAGTGTGGGGGCATGGGGGGAGAGAGAGTCATGGGGAGAGAGAGGGGTGCGTGGAGAGAGAGGGAGAGAGGCATCAGCCAGTTCGTAGTGTCCCTGCACTGTCAGCACTGTCTCCCTGGACTACATTTCCCATGATGCACACACAGGAGGAATCAAGGGCAGAGCATTATGGGAAATGTAGTCCACAAACCACACAGTGGAATACAGTGAGTGCTCGCCTCACCGGAAGGTACTGCTCACCCGACCCCCTGCATGCGTGACACATATGCCGAGCACTCCACTCGCGGGGGCGGAGTTTCGCGCAATGACGCGGTTGCGTCATGACGTCACGACGCAACCGCGTCATTGCGTGAAACTCCGCCCCCCAAGCGGAGTACTCGGGAGGAGGGGAAAGCAGAGAGCCAGAGAAGTGCCGCTGCGAGCGCCCCGTGCGATTGCACGTCTCGCACGCCGCAAGAAACGGCACTGGAGACAGATGTAACATGTGCAGAGAGAGTTAGATTTGGGTGGGGTGTGTTCAATCTACAATCTAATTTGCAGTGTGAAAATAAAGCATCCAGTATTTACCCTGCACAGAAACAAAATAACTCACCCAAATCTAACTCTTTCTGCACATGTTATATCTGCCCCACCTGAAGTGCACATGGTTTTGCCCAATTGCTAACAAAATTCCTGCTGCGATCAACTTGGAATTACCCCCATTGTGCCCAGGGAGAGGTAGGGGATGCTGCTAATTTTGCCCGGGGTGGGGGTGGGGGGGTGGGGTGCTGCAAATTGTGCCCAGGGGTGGTGGTTGTGGGGAGCTGCTAGTTTTGCCCAGGGAGGAGGGAGGGGCTGTTAGTTGTGCTCAGGGAAGGGGGGGGGGGATGCTGCTAATTGTGCCCAGGGAGGGGGTGAGAGCTGTGAGTGTCCAGGGAGGGAGAGGGGGAGATGCTAAGTATTCCCAGGGAAGGGGGGATGCTGCTAATTGTGCCCAGGGAGAGGGTGACAGCTGATAAGTATGTTCACGGAGGGATTTGGAGCTGCTAAGGGTTCACCACAGGGAGGGGGGTAAGCTGCTAATTGTGCCCAGGGAGGGAGAGCAGGGGCTGCTAAGTGTGTCCAAGGAGGGGGGTGAGAGCTGCTAAGTGTTCCCAGGTAGGGGTGATGCTGCTAATTGTGCTCAGGGGGGAAGGGGCTGCTAATACCACTTTCTCATACGTCCTAGAGGATGCTGGGGTCCACTTCAGTACCATGGGGTATAGACGGTTCCGCAGGAGCCATGGGCACTTTAAGACTTTTCAAGAGTGTGAACTGGCTCCTCCCTCTATGCCCCTCCTACAGACCTCAGTTTTAGAAATGTGCCCAGGCAGACTGGATGCACTACAGAGGAGCTCTACTGAGTTTCTCTGAAAAGACTTATGTTAGGTTTTTAATTTTCAGGGAGAACTGCTGGCAACAGTCTCCCTGCTTCATGGCACTGAGGGGGCAGAAGTAGGAACCAACTTCCTAAAGAGTTTCATGGCTCTGCTTCTGGCTGACAGGACACCATTAGCTCCTGAAGGGAACTGAACGCTAGCTGTGTCTAGATGCTCACTCCCACAGCACGCCGTCACCCCCCTCACAGAGCCAGAAGTCAGAAAACAGGTGAGTGTTAGAAGACATCTTCAATCAAGAAAGTGACAGCTAAAGATACCGCGCAGCTGGCGGGAGTGCAGCGCGCCATGTTGCCCACACATACACAGGCACTGCAGGGCGCGGGGGAAGGGGGGGGGCGCCCTGGGCAGCATGAAACCTATGGAATCTGGCATAAATAAGGGGCATAAGTTGCTGACGCACAGTCCTACCCCCACCAGTATAAAAAAATGACCTCATAAAAGCTGAGGAGAAACACGCCATTGAAGAGTGGAGCTTCCTCCTCAGTCAGCCAGCACACTGCTCAGTGCCATTTTCTCTCTTTCCTCAGGCTGCAGAGACAATGCTGGTCCTCCTCCACTACTGAACAAGTATCAGGGTGCAAAACAGGGGGGCCACAGTGAATTTGGTGCTATATAATTTTGTGATTAACATTATAAAAGCGCTGCATGTCAGTGGGCATGTTGTGTTCACAGAGATTGTGTTACTGGCGCTGGGTTGTGAACTGGCAAATCCTATCTGTGTACCTCTGACAGATTTTACTGTGGGTCTGTCCCCTATAGGTCCCGGAGTGTCTGTGGTGTGGTTGTGCATGTGTGTGACATGTCTGTGGCAGGGAACTCTTCCTCTGTGGGAGACATGTTAGGGACACAGAGGTGTAATATGACACAAAGAGCCTGACTGGGTGGAAGGTTACATGATAGTGTGAATCATATCAGTAAGAGGTTGGACTGAATCTCATACAGAAAACTGAAAATAATCTGTTGAAGATGTGATTTTTAATAGTTCTGCCTTTCATCCACAGGGACCCCTCTGGGTCACATACAAATTTGCACAAGTAGTACAAACTGATACCGACACGGTCTCTGATTATTCTGTCGACACTAGTGATTCCAAGGGAATAGGTCCTAAGTTAGCAAAAAAGCATTTAAAACATGTTTTAGCTATAAAGGTGGTGTTAGAAGTTACGAAGCCCCCTCTATTACCACAAGGAGAGGGTTTACTTTAGTAAAGAAGTAATGTAATTTTCCCTCCACCTCAGCAGTTGAACAGTCTCTTGGAGGGAGTCTGATTTAACCTGAAAAGAAATTTAAGATTCCCAAAAGGAATTCAGGCAGCTTATCTTTTTCCAAAAGGTGGGAGTCACCCCGCATTTTAGACAGGGCCCTGTCATAAAAGAGAAAAGGTGTTTCTCCCTGCGCCTGGAATGGCTTCACTTAAAGAGCAGACTGACCGTAAGTGTGAGGTGATCTATTGATGTGGCCAGGGGCGGATTGGGAACAAAAAGCGGCCCTGGAAAAATTTGTACTAGTGGCCCAACATGGGCAGCACCAGAGGTGTAAGGTCTAGCCATGGGCCATGGCAGCAACACCCTCCCCCCAAGACTTTCCAGATAGTGGGCATGTCCAGCATCAAGGGGGAAGTTAAAAAAATGTAAAATTAAATATTATGGGCACATTATATGATACACCTTCAGAATTTAGGAAACTATATAATTCTTTAGAAAGATACTGTATATTTTCTTGCTTATTACACCAACCGTATCCCAATCACTATTCACTCAATCTATATGTCTGCCAAGCAGGCAGACAGAGCATACACTAGATCATCTGCAATCACAGGCTAAGTGGCAAAGTAATTTACATATCTGCTAATTATTTTGCATCTTATTCATTATGTCTATAAAAAGGACCACATGTCCTTAAACAAAACAGGCCCCACTGGTGCGTCGGCCCACCGGGAATCTTCCCTGTGTACCCTATGGCCAATCTGCCTCTGGATGTGGCCAATGGGACACTACTCAGGCCTACCATTGTCTGTGCGTAGGTGAGTAGTGCTATTGAAAAGTATTCAGAAAACTTGTCAATAGACATTGACACAATAGATGGAGACGAGATACTCCTAACATTAGGTCATATCAAAGACGCTGCTGCGTATGTACTAGAAACCATGAAATATATTGGTCTCTTGGGATCAAGAATCGCTACCATGGCAGTATCGGCTCGGAGGGCGTTGTGGATTCGCCAGTGGAAGGCTGATGCAGATTCCAAAAGAAATATGGAGGCTCTCCCGTATAAGGGTGAGGCCTTGTTTGGTGATGGGCTGGATGCGTTAGTCTCGGCGGCTACCGCAGGTAAGTCGACATTCTTGCCTTATGCTCCTACACCGATGAAAAAGACACATCACTCTCACATGCAGTCCTTTCGGCCCAACAAATACAAAGAGGCCAAAGGTTCCCCCTTTTTTGCAGGTAGGGGAAGGGGAAAAGGAAAGAAATCCACAGTATCTCCCGGATCGCAGGAGCAGAAGTCCACCCCTGCTTCTGCCAAATCTGCAGCATGACGCTGGGGCTCCCTTGCGGGAGTCCGTTCGGGTGGGAGCACGTCTGAAACTTTTCAGTCAAATCTAGATTCAATCTGGCCTGGACCCATGGGTCTTACAAATAGTGTCCCATGGGTACAAACTAGAGTTTCAAGATGTCCCCCCATGCCGATTTTTCAATTCGACCTTGCCAGTTTCTCTTCCAGAAAGAGAGGCAGTAACATCAGCAATTCAAAAATGATATCAGGATCAGGTCATTGTCCTGGTACCCTTGTCACAGCAAGGAGAAGGTTTTTATTCAAGCCTCTTCGTAGTTCCGAAGCCGGACGGCTCGGTCAGACCAATTTTAAACCTGAAAAATCTGTATCTCTACCTGAAAAGGTTCAAGTTCGAGATGGAATCCCCGAGGGTTGTGATTTCCAGTCTGGAGGAGGGGGACTCCATGGTGTCAGTAGACATAAAGGATGCTTACTTGCATGTTCCCATTTATCCTCCTCACCAAGCTTATCTGAGATTCGCAGAACATGATTGCCATTACCAGTTCCAGACGTTGCCGTTTGGCACCGAGGGTGTTCACCAAGGTGATGGCGGAGATGATGGTCCTCCTTCGTCAAAAAGGAGTCAATATAATTCCTTATCTGGATGATCTCCTGATAAAAGCGAGATCCAGGGAACAGTTGGTGCAGAACATCGCACTCTCCCTGTCAATACTCCAACAACACGGTTGGATCATGAATTTTCCAAAGTCGCAGTTGGAACCGATGACAAGATTGTCCTTTTTAGGTATGATTCTGGACACAGAAGTACGGAGAGTATTTCTTCCAGTGGAAAAGGCTCTGGAAATCCAGAAAATGGTCAAACAAATATTGAAACCAACAAGCGTGTCGATCCATCAATGCATTCGGTTGTTGGGGAAAATGATAGCGGCCTAAGAGGCCATACAGTTTGGCCGATTTCATGCCAGAGTATTCCAGTGGGACCTGTCTGACAAGTGGTCCGGATCCCACCTACACATGCACCGGAAAATAATCCTGTCCCCCAAAGCCAGGATTTCACTCCTGTGGTGGCTACACAGTTCTCACCTACTAGAGGGACGCAAGTTTGGGTTTCACGACTGGGTCCTAATAACCACGGATGCAAGTCTCCGAGGCTGAGGAGCTGTCACACAGGGGGAAAGCTTCGAAGGAAAATAATCAAGTCAGGAAGCCTGCCTTCACATAAACGTTCTGGAATTGAGAGCCATTTACAACGGCCTTCTACAATCGGTACATCTTCTTCAAGATCATCCCGTGCAGATCCAGTGGGACAATGTAACAGCATCGCGTACATAAACAGGCAAGGCGGAACGAAAAGCAGAGCGGCAATGGCAGAGGTCGAGAGACCCTCAAGCAATAGCAGTGGATGCACTGGTGACCCAGTGGGTGTTCCGGTCGGTATATGTTTTCCCTCCACTTACACCGATTCCAAAAGTTCTCAAAGTAATAAGAAGAACAAGAGTTCGAGCAATCTTCATTGCCCCAGACTGGCCAAGGAGGGCTTGGTATCCAGATCTTCAGGAGTTGCTCATAGAAGATCCTCGGCTTCTTCCTCCTTGAGAGCACCTACTACAGCACTGGCCGTGTGTGTATCAAGACTTACCGTGGCTACATTTGATGGCATGGCTTTTAAGCGTTGGATCCTAGCCCGAAAGGGTATTCCCAAGGAAGTCATCCCCACTCTTTTTCAGGCCAGGAAAGGAGTAACGTCTAAACATTCCACAGTATTTGGAGAAAACATGTGTCTTGGTGTGAATCCAAGAAGGCTCCTACGGAAGAGTTTGAGTTGGGACGTTTTTTCTCCATTTTCTGCAGGCTGGTGTGGATGCGGGCCTTAGATTGGGGTCAATCAAGGTCCAGATTTCGGCCTTGTCATTTTTTTTCAAAAACAATTGGCCTCCTTTTTAGATGTTCAGACATTCGTGAAAGAGGGTTCTGCACATAAAGCCTCCATTTGTGCCTCCAGTGGCAACATGGGACCTTAATGTTGTGTTGCAATTCCTTCAATCAGATTGGTTTTAGCCTCTGCAGGAGGTAGAATTGAAAGTTCTCACTTGGAAAGTGGTGATGCTTTTGGCCTTGGCATCCGCAAGGCGGGTTTCTGAGTTGGGGGCCTTGTCTCACAAGAGCCCTTACCTGATCTTCCATGAAGATAGGGCAGGGTTAAGAACTCGTCAACAATTTCTTCCAAAGGTGGTTTCGTCCTTCCACATAAACCAACCTATTGTGGTGCCAGTAGCTACTGACACTTTCACTTAGTCACAGTCTCTAGATGTGGTTAGAGCTTTGAAGATTTATGTTGCAAGAACAGCTCGGTTACGGAAAACAGAGGCTCTGTTTGTCCTGTGTGCTTCCAGCAAGATTGGGTGTCCTGCTTCTAAGCAGACTATTGCGCGCTGGATCAGAGGGACAATTCAGCACGCTCATTCTACGGCAGGCTTGCCGGTAACGAAGTCGGTGAAGGCCCATTCTACTAGGAAAGTGGGCTTATCCTGGGCGGCTGCCCGGGGCGTCTCAGCTTTACAACTTTGCCGAGCAACTACTTAGTCAGGGTCAAACACATTTGCTAAATTTGATAAGTTTGACACTTTGGTCAATCGGTGCGGCAGGGTCATCCGTACTCTTCCGCCCGTACTGGAGCTTTGGCATAACCACATGGTACTGAAGTGGACCCCAGCATCCTCTAGGACGTATGAGAAAATAGGATTTTAATAGCTACCGGTAAATCCTTTTCTCCTAGTCCGTAGACGTAGAGGATGCTGGGCACCCCGACCCAGTACATACTTTACCTGCAGTTTGTTCTTTACAGTTACACAAGTTGTGTTTCATTTGTTTTCAGCATGTTGCTGTAAATGGCTCATGCCTGTGGGCATGTGTCATGTTGAATGCCATGTTGTGCGGCATGGTTGAGGTGTGAGCTGGTATGAATCTCACCATTAGTATAAAGGTAAATCCTTTCCTCGAAATGTCCGTCTCCCTGGGCAAAGTTCCTATAACTGAGGTCTGGAGGAGGGGCATAGAGGGAGGAGCCAGTTCACACCCTTGAAAAGTCTTAAAGTGCCCCTGGCTCCTGTGGAACCATCTTTACCCCATGGTACTGAAGTGGACCCCAGCATCCTTTATGGACTAGGAGAAAAGGAATTACCGGTAGGTATTAAAATCCTATTTTCACACCGTCTGAGGCGGGTCGCACCCGGGAGCCTGACACGGAAGCTCCCAGTGTGCGACCCGCCTCAATACCCCCTTTCACACCGCAGACTGCAACCTGTCATATTGCCGGTTTGGTGACTTCGGCGGTGATGCGGCGTGGGCGGTGCTGGGAGATCACATGATCTCCAAGCGCCGCCCGTCCACACACTGTGAATGGGAAACGGGTCGCACTAACCCGGCTCCCGTTCACACCGCACAGTGAGCCGGCTTGAACACGCGTTCAACCCTGCTCGCTAGCAGGATTGAAATACCGGGTCGCTCAACCTGGTATATTGCCCCTGGTACCTTTCACACCGCACAGGAACACGGGTTATGCGCGCTCATGTGCCAATAATCCGTGTTCAAAGCTGCTGGTGTGAAAGGGGTATCAGTGTGCCCAGGGAGGGGGGTGAGAGCTGCTAAGTGTTCCCAGGGAAGATGAGGGTAATATTTGTGTTTATGTGAGCTTTCAGTTGGATGGCATTGTTCATAATTAAATGTATTGATATGGAGAACTACATCTTCAGGTGGGGATGCTGGCAAGCTAACTTTAAAAAACATATTGCTTTTAAGACTAGATGATTAATAAGTGAGACCTGTACATCTTTTTACCAGTGAGTGATTCTCTATGTTCCCAGTTTGAGCTGCTGTATTTCACTGAACCACCCTCAAATGTAATTGCACCCATCCTCCTATGCAATGGTTGGCAGAGGGAGGTAGAGTGGGCCATCAAATGTAGTGAGCAAGTTGACAGTCACAATGTCAATACCTGTACTGCAATGCCAGTACCAGTTTCCCAATTCAGTTCTAAAGGCCCATGGCATACACACTAAACGAGTACTGCCTGACGCCGATATTGGCGGGGCATACACACTTGCCGATGCCAGTTTGGAAAGGAGCGATAGGGGGGGGGGGGCACGATTGGCCCTTCTGAGCGAGATCTTTTACTTTCTCATCTAGTGTTTATGGTCCTTAATGCTGCCTAAAGCATGTTTTCCCTATACTATTACTCACTACCTGATCTCCCCTCCCCCCATATTTGTGTGCCGTGTTAGTAAACTTTGCTTACTTTCTCCATTTAAAAAAAAACTTTTTTCCAGCATTTCTATATCTCCTCCTTCCCTCTTTCCCCTGTGCTCTTCCCCTGTGTGTTCTTAGGGGCTAATTCAGACCTGTTTGCTCGCTAGGTTTTTTTGCAGTCCTGCGTTCGCATAGTCGCCGCCGCCGGGGAGTGTATTTTCGCTTTGCAAGTGTGCAAACACATGTGTAGCAGAGCTGTACAAACAGATATTGTGCAGTCTCTGAGTAGCCCAGGACTTACTCAGCCCCTTGCGAACACTTCAGCCTGTCCGGGACCAGAATTGACGTCAGGAACCCTCCCTGCAAACGCATGGACACACCTGCATTTTTCCAACCACTCCGAGAAAATGGTCAGTTGACACCCACAAACGCCTTCTTACTGTCAATCTCCTTGCGAATGCCTGTGCGAATGGATTCTTCGCACAAACCCATCGCTGAGCGGCAATCCGCTTTGTACCTGTGTGACGCGCCTGTGCATTGCGGTGCATATGCATGCGCAGTTTAGACCTGATCGCCCGCTGTACGAAAATGCAGCCTAGTGATCAGGTCTGAATTAGCCCCTTAGATTCTCTCCTTTCGTCTACAGCAGAGGTTCTCAAACTCGGTCCTCGGGGGCACACACAGTGCATGTTTTGCAGGTCTCCTCACAGAATCGCAAGTGAAATAATTAGCTCCACCTGTGGACCTTTTAAAATGTGTCAGTGAGTAATTAATACACCTGTGCACCTGCTGGGTTACCTGCAAAACATGCACTGTGTGGGCTCCCGAGGACCGAGTTTGTGAACCTCTGATCTACAGTATCAATGTTTGTTGTCCACTTTATCCTTTGTCTTATTTTTCCCAGTGTTTCTCTCTCGTTGATATAGCGCAGAGAGGCACAGAGTAGTGTAGCAGTAAAGTGTAAGGTATAGAGGGGTCCATAGTGATAAATTGCACAGTGATAAAGTACCAACCAATCAGCTCCTAACTGTAATTTTTCAAACACAGCCTGCAACATGGCAGTTAAGAGCTGGTTGGTTGGTACTTTATCACTTATTCAATTTATTATTCTTTAAGAATAATAGGCACAATAAAACTGCAGCCTACTGGATGGCCTCTAACAAGCATCAGTCAACCGTGTAGTGGGTGTATGGGAGTTTTAATCTCCTCTCCTGCTTCTGATTTCCGGCTAGCTCTGGGTGAGCTGGAAAACCCGGACTTCTATTTGTCCACTTTGAGCTGAGCAATCCAGAAAGCCTGGAGTTCCAAATTACTTCTGCAGGTGCAGAATGTGTAGGTCTTGTTTTCTTTTCCCTTGAAGGGAGCTGATCCCACCAGAATGTGAACAAATCAGGTGTGAGCCCATCCCTCTCACCACACATCCCTCCTTTCGCTACTCAAAGCCTGTGAAAGCGCACTTTCCACTTCGCAACAGAAGTGACTATTTAGGGTTTTAACATTTTTGAGTCAACATACTGTATCTGTATTTTTATGCTGAGTACCAGGCCGACGCTGTATGACAAACTTGTATTGTTGTAGGGTGAAGAACCAACGCGTAACCCTGGGGTTGATCTCTTTGTTAAGGTGCATCCATCTCGAGGGTGCATGATCTGTGACTAGGACAAACTCACTTTCCAGGAGATAATACTTCAGCGCTTCGATGGCCCACTTGATCACCAAGCACTCTAGCTCAACTATACAATACCTTGTTTCCCGTGGTAACAATTTTTTACGTAATTAGAGGACCCACTTTTTTTCTCCCATAACAGCACACAAGCCTGTCATGAAGGTGTCGGTTTGCAGGACAAAGGTTTTTTTTTTTAAATCAAGTGCCTGCAGAACTGGTTTGGTACACAGAGCCATCCTCATATCATCCCAGGCTGCTTCAACTGATATGGCCTAGATAATTTTCTCTGATTGAGCCTTCTTAAGGGTCTCCGTCAAAGGTAATGCTCTGGATACAACATTTTAAAGGAATCAGTGGTAATAGCCTACCAATCCCAGGAAATGTTTCATCTTCTTAGTGGAGGGTCTCAGGATTGAATTGTCTCCACTTTCCGCAGTTGGGGCTTCATTTGTCCATTGATAATCACATACCCTAAATATTTGGCCTCTGAAAGTCCAATGGTACACTGTTTAGAACTTCTTGGATTCTGGGCAAGTGTTCTTCCCAACTTTCTGTATGGGGGGTATGCTATAGCTTATCATCTAGATAAGCTGTAGCATACCCCCGGTGTGGTCTTAACAGCTGATCCATGGCACTCTGATATGTCACTGGTGCCCCATGAAAGCCAGAAGGAAGAACCAAATATTGATATATCCCATCAGGCGTCGAGAATGCATTTGGCGTCTTCTATTTGGCTGTCTCACTTAGAGGAATTTTGCCAATATCCCTTTGTGAGGTACAAAGTTGTAAGGTACTGACTGCTTCCAAAATTTCCACTAATTCATCCACCCTTGGTAGGGGGTATGTGTCAAAGCTGGACACTTGATTCAGCTGCCTAAAGTTGTTGCAATAACGTATGGCTCCCGATGGCTTGCAGACCAATACAATAGGACTTGACCAGTTAGAGCATCTTTTTCACCTCTTGATGGACTGCTTGCTGCCGTACCTTAGTGATGTGATATGGTTGCTGCTTCACAACCACACCTTCAGGTGTATTTATCTTGTGCTCTACTAAGGTACTGTTGTTGCGCGCTGGCAGAGAGAAAAACACATCCTGATTAGTCCAAACTAAGGCTTCCACTTCTTCCACTGTTCTGTTGAAAAGCTGTCTGCTAGCGGAGCTTCTGTAGGGCCACACATACAGTATCTGGAGCGGGCCTAAGGAAGCTGAGGGGAGGTAGTTTCCTGCACATTCATGGCAACATCTGTATTGGGTATATCATATCTGTAAATATTTTTGTCTGGTCGCAACCAGGAAAAATGTTGTGGATTCCTTTCCTCTGATATTATTTGTGCAGAGGTTCCCTCTCCAAAGAGGACTGGCCATGCTTTTCCACTCTTCTCCCTTTTATGAGCTAGGGACTTGGAGACTTTACAGTGGCTTTGTCTCTGTGGTTCCTTTAACCACTTAACTGATGATTTATTTCACCGAAAAACTCTCCGAAATTGCCTTTTTTTTATGAGTGAATTAAGTGAAGAACATGACTTTAACCCTATCCCAAATGATTTTAGTTAAAAAAAAAAAGGAACCTTTTTAAAAAAAATTAAATATTTTCCCCCAAACATCGAAACATTGTTTGGGAACATTGCGTCCATTGGAACATCGAGAACATTGCGACTATCGCGGGGGTCTGGGGGTGGCTTGAGAGGGTTCATTTACTCTCCCCAGTGGCTGCCATTGTCTGCAGCCGCTGGAGTGGGTGATCCTGTCGTGCTGACCGATCAGAAGTGATCGGCAGCACGGCAGACACAGGGGGAGAGTGCAGGGAGGCAGAGGGACCTTCCAGCCCCTCTGATAGCAGCAGCAGAGGGAAGTTTAACTTCCCTGCCGCTGCTAACACTCTCTATCTGACTGGTCGCATCCTTTGCGACCAGGTCAGATAGAGCACTTGCAGACATGGTCGCATCTGATGCGACCATGCCAGGCAAGTGGTTAAGAGCTCACTAAATCCTGGGAAATTGTATCCCAATATGAGAGGATAGGGGAGCTTAGGACCAACCACGGTGGCTACCTCATAAGTGTGCCCATTATATGGTGAGGCTCACTCACACCCAGGAGAAGTTTTAAATGGACCCATGAATGCAGAGGATGTCAACTAACCCTGGCACCTTTTCCACTGGCCTGGGCAGGACAGCCTCTGAGATCAGGGTCATCATTCTCCCTGAGTCTATAATAGCTAGTTCTCGGCCATTTAGTAACACAGTTTCCCTCATTAACGAGGGTCTGGAATCCAGCAGTAGCATTGTGCAAAAAATGAGTATGTGGTGCAAGGACCGGTGCTAGGGTGTTTGGCGCCCCCCTTGCAAATGATACATTTGTGCACTCCCATACGTAAAAAAAGGGACAGCACGCTGGAGAGATGCATTGCAAAATAGGGTGGGGTCTCACAAGGAAGGGGAGAGGGCAAAAAACAGTACCCCCAGTTCAAATGACACCACACAATAGCACAATCTTATTCACAGTACACCACACGCATGGCCCCTGATTCATATTACACCACATAGTAGTGCCCCTTTTTTATGTTACATCACTCAGTAGAGCCCCTTTTTCATGTTATGCTAAACAGTAGTAACCCTTATACACAATGTAGTGCCTCTATACATATTATGTCCACAGTACTAGTGCTCCTTACACATAACACCCACAGTAATAGTGCCACACATAATGCCCACAGTAGTAGTGCCCCTTACACATAACATCTACAGTAGTAGTAACACACATAATACCCACAGTAGCAGTGCCCCTTATACACATAATGCCCACAGTAGTAGTGCCCCTTACATATAATGTCCACAGTAGTAGTGCCACACAATGCCACAGTAGTAATGCCCCTTACAAAAAACATCCACAGTAATAGTGCTACGTGTAGTAGTGCCCCTTAACTATAATGTCCACAGTAGTAATGCCAAACATAATGGCAACAGTATTAGTTCTCCTTACATATAACATCCACAGTAGTAGTGTCCCTTACACATATGTCTGCAGTAGTAATGTCACATATAATTCCCACATCAGTAGTACCACACATAATGCCCACAGTTGTAATGCAGCTTGCATAGAATGTTCACAGTAGTAATGGCCCTTACACATATGACCACAGTAGTAGTTCCACACATAATGCCCACAGCAGTAGTGCCACACATAATGCCCACAGTTGTAGTACCACACATAATGCCCATAGTAGTAGTGCCTCTTACATATAATATCCACAGTAGTAGTGCCTCTTACACATATGTACACAGTAGTGCCACTCATAATACAGTTGTAGTGCCACACATACAGATGAAGCTGCACTCATCACATACGTGCACTCCCGTTGGGACTAGGCAATCCAGCACCTAGCCTCACCACAGGAGTGCACAGAGACGCTCCCATTCTAGTGAATGGGGCACATGCGCATCACGCACTCAGGCACAGACGGAGCCACAATTAGGATGGCTTAATCTGTAATGCCCATAGTAGTGCCCCTTACACATAATGCCCATAGTAGTAGTGCCATGCATAATGCCCACAGTTGTATTGCCATACATAATGCCCACAGTTGTAGTGCCACACATAATGCCCATAGTAGTGCCCCTTACACATATTTCCACAGCAGTAATGCTACACATAATACCCACAGCAGTAATGCCACACAAAATGCCCACAATTGTAGTGCCACACATAATGCCCACAGTAGAAGTGCCACACATAATGCCCATATTAGTGCCCCTTACACATATTTCCACAGCAGTAGTACAACACAAAATGACCACAGCAGTAGTGCCACACATAACACCCACAGTTGTAATGCCACACATAATGCCCATAGTAGTGCCCCTTACGCATATTTCCACAGCAATAGTGCCACACATAATGCCCACAGTAGAAATGCCACACATAATGCCCATAGAAGTGCCCCTTACACATATTTCCACAGCAGTACTGCCATACATAATGCCCCCAGTTGTAGTACCACACATAATGCACATAGAAGTGCCCCTTATACATGTTTCCACAGTAGTAGTGCTACACATAATGCCCATAGAAGTGCCCCTTAAACATATTTCCACGGTAATACTGCCATACATAATGCCCCCAGTTTTAGTACCGCACATAATGCTCATAGAATTGCCCCTTATACATTTTTCCACAGTAATAGTGCCACACATAATGCCCATAGAAGTGTCCCATACACATACAGTATTTCCACAGAAGAAGTGCCACACATAATGCCCATAGTTGTAGTACCACACACATGCCCTTAATTGTAGTGCCCCATGAAGCCCTTAAGCCTCACCCTCCTACAACTAAAGTAAATGAAACAATCATGAAACAAACCAACCCACTCACTCCCCCTCAACAGCACTATGTAAAGGAGGGTGCTTTGAAGCTGCTGCCTCCCCCATAGTCCACAGCTACCACTGGCTCCCTACCCTCCCTGCAGTTCTCCACTACCTGTGCACTGCCATCCCCCACAGTACTCTTCTACCACCACACCCTCTCCCCAGTGAGATTACTTGCAGGCTCACTTGACCTCCTGTATCCCCACCGGGCACTTGTGCTGCTTGGGGGGTAATTCCATTACTTGGAGAATAAAGGGACAGAGCCTGAGGGACCTGACCCAGGGAGTCATGCTACATGCTGTCGGTGCCACTGCCTGTCATCCAGTTTGACAGGTGCAGCGGCAGCTGGCAGCAACAGCAATGGGTAGCAGAGTGAGGTGAGCGCCTCTTCACCTTGGTGCCTCCATGCATTGCATACCCTTGCTGAGCAGGTAGTGCCAGCACTGCGTGGCAGCCATACTGGCAACCCCACATTCTATAGACTGTTTTTTGGGGACAGTCCTTCCTTTTATGACCTGGCTCTCCGCACTTGTAGCAAACAACTCTGGCATTCCCAGCGGTGGTTCCTTGAGGAGGAGTGACAGTTGGGGTCACTGGGGTGCCATCCTAATTGGTCGCTCATTCCCTGGTTTCTTTTCTGACATCTTTGTCATATTTCCTGTGGTCTCATACTGCTCCAATACTGAAATTAATACCTTTAAATTCTGAGGATCAGCATGTATGACTCAGCGCTGCATGTTACACCCTAGGGTTCTATTAAACTAGTCAATAACCACCATCTCTACAATCTGAGCGGCAGTTCGGTCTTCTGACTGGAGCCAACTCCACCCCTGTCTGGCGAGTTCTGCCACCTGCTTCTGAATTGGGACCCCTGGTAGTAGGGTCCATTCAATGGAAGCACTGCGCTTTCCTAGAAGGAGTGAGACCTGACCAGACTAGAATGACACTTTTAACTAAATCATATTTTTTTGCATCAGCAGAGGATAGCTTGGCAGAGCCAGTTCTAGGCCGTTTTGCGCCCTGGGCGGGAAATAGGGGCGTGGCTTCATACAGGGGGTGTGGTAAGCTACGTCCCTTGTACAGTAGTAGCGCCGCTGAAATGCTGTGCGGTGCGCGATGACGTCATCGCGCACCGCACAGTAAAGGTCCTCTCCATGAAGGGAAACTAGACGCTACGCGTCTAGTTCCCTTCACAGCGGGACGCAGCGGGCAGAGGCAGCGGGATACAGCGGGCAGCGGGGGGCACAGCAGTAGCGGATCTTGCCATGGTGCGGTGCCCTCCAGAAGGCGGCGCCCCGGGCAATAGTCCTGCTTGCCCGTGGCAAGATCCGCTACTGTAGCTTGGCATATGCTTTCTGAGCCTCATCAGTAAGATAGGTGGCATATCAGCCCAAGTATCCACTGGCCATTTTAAATGCTGTGCGACCCTTTCCAATAATAAGAAATACATCTCGGGGTCATCTGAAGCAGACATTTCTTTAGATGCCCTGCAGCAGTTGTTGTGCCCATTGATTGGGTCACTAATTGTAACATTTGTTCCTCTGTCTTTTGATGTGAGTCTAACAAATTTACTATAATACGGAACAGTTCCTCCATTTTTATAGAGACAGGCTTCTGGATGATTTTTTGTGCTTTTAAATAAAAATCCAGTTTTAAACAAATAAATATATCTTGAGTACCGCATTGAGTCAACTAAGTTCAGCACAGTAAAAAAAAAAAACCCTGTTTTTTTTTCATCAATACATTGGTTAATCAGAACATAGAAAAAAAGTTTTTGTTTTTTTATTTCAGCAGTGCAGTGCTTAATTAGATATCAAGATTTGTGCTCTGGACTGTTCAATTATCAGGTGTACTTAATTACATAGTAGCCAAAACTATCTTTTGAATAGCAGACAGCATTTGAACCTATGAGAAAAAACTAAATAAGCAACTGTTTCTCTTCACAGTGGCAAGTTACGTATCACAATATACTCAGATTGCCCAGTGATTTACTATAACTGTAGTTATTTAGGTCCGCCAACCATTACTCACGTAATCTAGAATATTTGCCTTAAAATCCTTGGCCATGCCAGAGGGGTCTGGTTTCGCAGCAGCACAAATTTGTCCCAGGGTATCGGCCACCATATGCAAAATGGGTACGGAAAATCGGTGATTCTGAGAAGGGGAGCGCGTACTCTTTACCGGGCCCATTGGAGGGGCCTAGAGTGGGCCTGGGACCCACTGCCCTCCCCTTGTCCCGTTGCTGCAGCTGCACATCGTGTAGGGAGAGAGGACTGGCCGCTGCTGCATCAGCCTCTCTCCCAGCCCACATATGCTAGGGAGAGAGGCAGCTGCACCGTGGCCAGTCCTCTCTCCATGCAGGATGAAATGAAGGGGAGGAATCGCACCTGCCCTCCCACACTCCCAACAAGCGTGCCACCTGCTGTCCACTGCCGCAGTACCACCCTACTGCTTTGAAACCAGTAACCCCTGTGTCACACGCCAGCTTCATGGCTGCACCCATTTTTTTTCTATTTTATACTGACCTGACCTATCTGGCCATGCCTCCCCTCTCATTGGCCATGCCCCCTCTCATTATCGGGGCCCAACAAAGCTGTTAGCGCCTCTGCTGGAAATAAGGACTCAGTATGCAGTTTTCCAGTAAATACAGTGTCTTTTTACTGGCATCAGACACTGGATATAGCATGGGCCTGGTCACACAGATGCATTTAATTTAAAAATTAACAAATGAAAGTAATTGACTTAGCACTCCCCATGCTCAACAGTCACTCTGCTGCAATGACCTGCAGCCACCATCCCTCATGCTCTCCTGGCACAGTCAACATCCACAGTCCCTGGCACTATTGAACTCCAGCCTACTTGCTGGGCTCTAACAGGCATCAGTCCACCGTGTAGTGGGTGTATGGAAGTTTTAAACTTCTCTCCTGCTTCTGACTCCCTTATGGCTCTGGGTGAGATGGATAACCCGGACTTCTATTTTTCCACTTGGAGCAATGCAATCCTGAAGCCTGGAGTTCCAAATTACTTCTGCGGGCGCAGAATATGCAGGTCTTGTTTTCTTTTCCCTTGAAGAGAGCTGATCCCTCCAGAATGTGAACAAATCAGGTGAGAGACCACCCATGTGAAAGTGCAGTTTCCACTTCGCAACAGTAGTGACCAATTATGATTTAAAAATTTTCGGGTCAACATATCCGCATTTTTATGCTGAGCACCAGGCCAATGCTGTACGACAAACTTGTATTGTTGTCAGGGCCGGTTCTGGCTGTGATTGCGCCCCGGGCAAAAACTATAGGGGCGTGGCTTCACATGGGGGCATGGTCAGTAACGCCACCATTTGTGCCCCCTGTAGCGCCGCTGGAATAAAATAAAAAAAAGTATACTTACTATCCCCGTTCCTGATCCAGACCGCTGCAGACAGCCGCCGGCGCCGCACCTCTCCTCGATCAGCATAGACACTAGAGGTCAATTATGACCCCTAGCGTCTGTGCCACAATGCTGTGCGGTGTTCTGGTTCCCTTCAGAGCGGGGGACCAGCGGGGGGCACAGCGGCGGGGGTGACAGTGGGGGGCACAGTGGTGGGGGGGCACAGTGGGCGGATCTTGCCACGATGCGGCACCCTCCGGAAGGCGGCGCCCTGGGCAAAAGTCCTGCTTGCCCGTGGCAAGATCCGCTACTGATTGTTGTAGGGTCAAGAGCCAATGCGTAACCCTGGGGTTGACCTCTTTGTTAAGGTGCATCCACCTCAAGGGTGCATGATCTGTGACTAGGACAACTCCCTTTCCAGGAGATAATACTTCAGGACTTCGACAACCCACTTAATCGTCAAGCACTCTAGCTTGACTATAGCATACTTTGCTTCCCGTGGTAATAATTTTCTACTTAAGTAGAGGACTGGCTTTCCCCCCCCCCCCATAACAGCACCCAAGCCTGTCATGGAGGTGTCGGTTTGCAGGACAAAGGGTTTTTTGAAATCAGGTGCCTGCAGAACTGGTTTGGTACACAGTGCCATTCTCATATCATCCCAGGCTGCTTCAACTGTTTTGGTCTAGATCACAGGTTCTCAAACTCGGTCCTCAGGACCCCACACGGTGCATGTTTTGCAGGTCTCCTCACAGAATCACAAGTGACATAATTAACTCCACCTGTGGACCTTTTAAATTGTGTCAGTGATGAATTAATACACCTGTGCACTTGCTGGGTTACCTGCAAAACATGCACTGTGTGGGGTCCTGGCGACCTAGTTTGAGAACCACTGGTCTAGATAATATTCTCTGGTTGAGCCTTCTTAAGGGTCTCCATCAAGGGTAATGCTCTGGATACAAAATTTTAAATGACGGACCTGATCCCACCAGAATGTGAACAAATCAGGTGAGGGACCTCCCCTCTCACCACTATATATATATATATATATATATATATATGAATTTCCTGTTTGTATGTATTTGGGTAGGTGGCCATGGGCTGCATGCACCCCACCCTATGAGTGATGAGTGCGGACGCTGCACCCCGCTTCTGGGGTGGCGAGTGCTGTGGTTTTCTATATTTGTTTGTATATTGTGGGGTTAATCTTTGGTTAACTCTTATTAACTGTGGCCACAGGCCTTTTTCATGCACCCCTGTGTAAACTCATTTGTTCTAAACCTGTGTCAGCTGCTCCTTAGTAATTTATCAGCCAGTGTCAGGTGACTAGTGTACCTTTAAAAGCCATAAGATATGTGGCAGGTATACCGTAAACCTAGTGGGCATATTTGCAGTTATATTATGTGTGATACAGGTGCCAGGTTTTAATTTTTAAGACTTTGTGATAGTGTAGGACCTGCAAGAAGGTGGGGTACCTTGGCGAGCGGTTTGCAGGCTTCCGTGCCTTGGCCAATTCACTAACTATACCCCCATAATTTATTTATTGATGTTGTGAGGACAAGTGAGCTTGCTATGGTGAGTGCTGAATTTCCTGTTTGTGTGTGTATATATACATATGTATATATATATATATATATATATATATATATACACTGCTCAAAAAAATAAAGGGAACACTAAAATAACACATCCTAGATCTGAATGAATGAAATATTCTTATTAAATACTTTGTTCTTTACATAGTTGAATGTGCTGACAACAAAATCACACAAAAATTATCAATGGAAATCAAATTTATTAACCCATGAAGGTCTGGATTTGGAGTCACCCTCAAAATTAAAGTGGAAAAACACACTACAGGCTGATCCAACTTTGATGTAATGTCCTTAAAACAAGTCAAAATGAGGCTCAGTAGTGTGTGAAGCTTCCACGTGCCTGTATGACCTCCCTACAACCCACATAAGTGGCTCAGGTAGTGCAGCTCATCCAGGATGGCACATCAATGCGAGCTGTGGCAAGAAGGTTTGCTGTGTCTGTCAGCGTAGTGTCCAGAGCATGGAGGCGCTACCAGGAGACAGGCCAGTACATCAGGAGACGTGGAGGAGGCCGTAGGAGGGCAACAACCCAGCAGAAGGACCGCTACCTCTACCTTTGTGCAAGGAGGAACAGGAGGAGCACTGCCAGAGCCCTGCAAAATGACCTCCAGCAAGCCACAAATGTGTATGTGTCTACTCAAACGATCAGAAACAGACTCCATGAGGGTGGTATGAGGGCCCGACGTCCACAGGTGGGGGTTGTGCTTACAGCCCAACACCGTGCAGGACATGTGGCATTTGCCAGAGAACACCAAGATTGGCAAATTAGCCACTGGCGCCCTGTGCTCTTCACAGATTAAAGCAGGTTCTCACTGAGCACATGTGACAGACGTGACAGAGTCTGGAGACGCCAAGGAGAACATTCTGCTGCCTGCAACATCCTCCAGCATGACCGGTTTGGCAGTGGGTCAGTAATGGTGTGGGGTGGCATTTCTTTGGGGGGCCGCACAGCCCTCCATGTGCTCGCCAGAGGTAGCCTGACTGCCATTAGGTACCGAGATGAGATCCTCAGACTCCTTGTGAGACCATATGCTGGTGCTGTTGGCCCTGGGTTCCTCCTAATGCAAGACAATGCTAGACCTCATGTGGCTGGAGTGTGTCAGCAGTTCCTGCAAGACGAAGGCATTGATGCTAAGGACTGGCCCGCCCGTTCCCCAGACCTGAATCCAATTGAGCACATCTGGGACATCATGTCTCGCTCCATCCACCAACGCCACGTTGCACCAAAAACTGTCCAGGAGTTGGCGGATGCTTTATTCTAGGTCTGGGAGGAGATCCCCCAGGAGACCATCCGCCACCTCATCAGGAGCATGCTCAGGCATTGTAGGGAGGTCATACAGGCACGTGGAGGCCACACACACTACTGAGCCTCATTTTGCCTCATTTTGACTTGTTTTAAGGACATTACATCAAAGTTGGATCAGCCTGTAGTGTGTTTTTCCACTTTAATTCAATTTTTGTGTGATTTTGTTGTCAGCATATTCAACTATGTAAAGAACAAAGTATTTAATAAGAATATTTCATTCATTCAGATCTAGGATGTGTTATTTTAGTGTTCCCTTTATTTTTTTGAGCAGTGTATATATATATTACACACACACACACACACACACACACACACACACACACACACACACACACACACACACACACAGTAAGAAGCTTTGGAAGTTTGATACTTAATTCTTAACTTTAATGACATTGTATACAAAATTATTTGATCTTGGCTATACATAACCTATATTGTGTTTTTATATCACCAGATACCACTTTAAATTACTAGTCCTTCCTTATCCCCTGCCTCTGCAAGTCCCAAAGTCCTTAGTAATTATATTATGGTATGTGAATGCTTTAATAGTAATGAATTATGCAATGAAAATCTTGGGAAATTATGAATGGACAAGTATATATATATATTAGGTATATGTAATTTGTATAAGTAAGTAAAAGGAAAAATAAGTTTGAATAAGGAGTGTGAAGTAGAGATGAGCGCCGGAAATTTTTCGGGTTTTGTGTTTTGGTTTTGGGTTCGGTTCCGCGGCCGTGTTTTGGGTTCGACCGCTTTTTGGCAAAACCTCACCGAATTTTTTTTGTCGGATTCGGGTGTGTTTTGGATTCGGGTGTTTTTTAAAAAAAAAACTAAAAAACAGCTTAAATCATAAAATTTGGGGGTCATTTTGATCCCAAAGTATTATTAACCTCAAAAACCATAATTTCCACTCATTTTCAGTCTATTCTGAATACCTCACACCTCACAATATTATTTTTAGTCCTAAAATTTGCACCGAGGTCGCTGGATGACTAAGCTAAGCGACCCTAGTGGCCGACACAAACACCTGGCCCATCTAGGAGTGGCACTGCAGTGTCACGCAGGATGGCCCTTCCAAAAAACACTCCCCAAACAGCACATGACGCAAAGAAGAAAAAAAGAGGCGCTATGAGGTAGCTGTGTGAGTAAGATAAGCGACCCTAGTGGCCGACACAAACACCTGGCCCATCTAGGAGTGGCACTGCAGTGTCACGCAGGATGGCCCTTCCAAAAAACACTCCCCAAACAGCACATGACGCAAAGAAGAAAAAAAGAGGCGCAATGAGGTAGCTGTGTGAGTAAGATAAGCGACCCTAGTGGCCGACACAAACACCTGGCCCATCTAGGAGTGGCACTGCAGTGGCACGCAGGATGGCCCTTCCAAAAAACACTCCCCAAACAGCACATGACGCAAAGAAGAAAAAAATAGGCGCAATGAGGTAGCTGTGTGAGTAAGATAAGCGACCCTAGTGGCCGACACAAACACCTGGCCCATCTAGGAGTGGCACTGCAGTGGCACGCAGGATGGCCCTTCCAAAAAACACTCCCCAAACAGCACATGACGCAAATAAAAATGAAAGAAAAAAGAGGTGCAAGATGGAATTGTCCTTGGGCCCTCCCACCCACCCTTATGTTGTATAAACAGGACATGCACACTTTAACCAACCCATCATTTCAGTGACAGGGTCTGCCACACGACTTTGACTGAAATGACGGGTTGGTTTGGACCCCCACCGAAAAAGAAGCAATTAATCTCTCCTTGCACAAACTGGCTCTACAGAGGCAAGATGTCCACCTCATCATCATCCTCCGATATATCACCGTGTACATCCCGCTCCTCACAGATTATCAATTCGTCCCCACTGGAATCCACCATCTCAGCTCCCTGTGTACTACTTTGTGGAGGCAATTGCTGCTGGTCAATGTCTCCACGGAGGAATTGATTATAATTCATTTTAATGAACATCATCTTCTCCACATTTTCTGGAAGTAACCTCGTACGCCGATTGCTGACAAGGTGAGCGGCGGCACTAAACACTCTTTCGGAGTACACACTTGTGGGAGGGCAACTTAGGTAGAATAAAGCCAGTTTGTGCAAGGGCCTCCAAATTGCCTCTTTTTCCTGCCAGTATAAGTACGGACTGTCTGACGTGCCTACTTGGATGCGGTCACTCATATAATCCTCCACCATTCTTTCAATGGGGAGAGAATCATATGCAGTGACAGTAGACGACATGTCCGTAATCGTTGTCAGGTCCTTCAGTCCGGACCAGATGTCAGCATCAGCAGTCGCTCCAGACTGCCCTGCATCACCGCCAGCGGGTGGGCTCGAAATTCTGAGCCTTTTCCTCGCACCCCCAGTTGCGGGAGAATGTGAAGGAGGAGATGTTGACAGGTCGCGTTCCGCTTGACTTGACAATTTTGTCACCAGCAGGTCTTTAAACCCCAGCAGACTTGTGTCTGCCGGAAAGAGAGATCCAAGGTAGGTTTTAAATCTAGGATCGAGCACGGTGGCCAAAATGTAGTGCTCTGATTTCAACAGATTGACCACCCGTGAATCCTTGTTAAGCGAATTAAGGGCTCCATCCACAAGTCCCACATGCCTAGCGGAATCGCTCTGTGTTAGCTCCTCCTTCAATGTCTCCAGCTTCTTCTGCAAAAGCCTGATGAGGGGAATGACCTGACTCAGGCTGGCAGTGTCTGAACTGACTTCACGTGTGGCAAGTTCAAAAGGTTGCAGAACCTTGCACAACGTTGAAATCATTCTCCACTGCGCTTGAGACAGGTACATTCCACCTCCTATATCGTGCTCAATTGTATAGGCTTGAATGGCCTTTTGCTGCTCCTCCAACCTCTGAAGCATATATAGTGTTGAATTCCACCTCGTTACCACTTCTTGCTTCAGATGATGGCAGGGCAGGTTCAGGCGTTTTTGGTGGTGCTCCAGTCTTCTGTACGTGGTGCCTGTCCTCCGAAAGTGTCCCGCAATTCTTCTGGCCACCGACAGCATCTCTTGCACGCCCCTGTCGTTTTTTAAAAAATTCTGCACCACCAAATTCAAGGTATGTGCAAAACATGGGACGTGCTGGAATTTGCCCATATTTAATGCACACACAATATTGCTGGCGTTGTCCGATGCCACAAATCCACAGGAGAGTCCAATTGGGGTAAGCCATTCCGCGATGATCTTCCTCAGTTGCCGTAAGAGGTTTTCAGCTGTGTGCGTATTCTGGAAACCGGTGATACAAAGCGTAGCCTGCCTAGGAAAGAGTTGGCGTTTGCGAGATGCTGCTACTGGTGCCGCCGCTGCTGTTCTTGCGGCGGGCGTCCATACATCTACCCAGTGGGCTGTCACAGTCATATAGTCCTGACCCTGCCCTGCTCCACTTGTCCACATGTCCTTTGTTAAGTGGACATTGGGTACAACTGCATTTTTTAGGACACTGGTGAGTCTTTTTCTGACGTCCGTGTACATTCTCGGTATCGCCTGCCTAGAGAAGTGGAACCTAGATGGTATTTGGTAACGGGGGCACACTACCTCAACAAATTGTCTAGTTCCCTGTGAACTAACGGCGGATACCGGACGCACGTCTAACACCAACATAGTTGTCAAGGCCTCAGTTATCCGCTTTGCAACAGGATGACTGCTGTGATATTTCATCTTCCTCGCAAAGGACTGTTGGACAGTCAATTGCTTGGTGGAAGTAGTAAAAGTGGGCTTACGACTTCCCCTCTGGGATGACCATCGACTCCCAGCAGCAACAACAGCAGCGCCAGCAGCAGTAGGCGTTACACGCAAGGATGCATCGGAGGAATCCCAGGCAGGAGAGGACTCGTCAGAATTGCCAGTGACATGGCCTGCAGGACTATTGGCATTCCTGGGGAAGGAGGAAATTGACACTGAGGGAGTTGGTGGGGTGGTTTGCGTGAGCTTGGTTACAAGAGGAAGGGATTTACTGGTCAGTGGACTGCTTCCGCTGTCGCCCAAAGTTTTTGAACTTGTCACTGACTTATTATGAATGCGCTGCAGGTGACGTATAAGGGAGGATGTTCCGAGGTGGTTAACGTCCTTACCCCTACTTATTACAGCTTGACAAAGGCAACACACGGCTTGACAAATGTTGTCCGCATTTCTGGTGAAATACTTCCACACCGAAGAGCTGATTTTTTTGGTATTTTCACCAGGCATGTCAACGGCCCTATTCCTCCCACGGACAACAGGTGTCTCCCCGGGTGCCTGACTTAAACAAACCACCTCACCATCAGAATCCTCCTGGTCAATTTCCTCCCCAGCGCCAGCAACACCCATATCCTCCTCATCCTGGTGTACTTCAACACTGACATCTTCAATCTGACTATCAGGAACTGGACTGCGGGTGCTCCTTCCAGCACTTGCAGGGGGCGTGCAAATGGTGGAAGGCGCATGCTCTTCACGTCCAGTGTTGGGAAGGTCAGGCATCGCAACCGACACAATTGGAGTCGGACTCTCCTTGTGGATTTGGGATTTCGAAGAACGCACAGTTCTTTGCGGTGCTACTGCTTTTGCCAGCTTGAGTCTTTTAATTTTTCTAGCGATAGGCTGAGTGCTTCCATCCTCATGTGAAGCATAACCACTAGCCATGAACATAGGCCAGGGCCTCAGCCGTTCCTTGCCACTCCGTGTGGTAAATGGCATATTGGCAAGTTTACGCTTCTCCTCCGACAATTTTATTTTAGGTTTTGGAGTCCTTTTTTTACTGATATTTGGTGTTTTGGATTTGACATGCTCTGTACTATGACATTGGGCATCGGCCTTGGCAGACGACGTTGCTGGCATTTCATCGTCTCGGCCATGACTAGTGGCAGCAGCTTCAGCACGAGGTGGAAGTGGATCTTGATCTTTCCCTAATTTTGGAACCTCAACATTTTTGTTCTCCATATTTTAATAGGCACAACTAAAAGGCACCTCAGGTAAACAATGGAGATGGATGGATACTAGTATACTTATGGATGGACTGCCGAGTGCCGACACAGAGGTAGCTACAGCCGTGGACTACCGTACTGTGTCTGCTGCTAATATAGACTGGATGATAGTGATATGAAATCAATATATATATGTATATATAATATCACTAGTACTGCAGCCGGACAGGTAGATATATATTTATTAGGTAATGATGACTGATGACGGACCTGCTGGACACTGTCAGCTCAGCAGGACCGCAGACTGCTACAGTAAGCTACTATAGTAGTATGTATCAAGAAGAAAGAAAAAAAAAAAACCACGGGTAGGTGGTATACAATTATGGATGGACTGCCGAGTGCCGACACAGAGGTAGCTACAGCCGTGGACTAACGTACTGTGTCTGCTGCTAATATAGACTGGATGATAATGATATGAAATCAATATATATATGTATATATAATATCACTAGTACTGCAGCCGGACAGGTAGATATATATTTATTAGGTAATGATGACTGATGACGGACCTGCTGGACACTGTCAGCTCAGCAGCACCGCAGACTGCTACAGTAAGCTACTATAGTAGTATGTATCAAGAAGAAAGAAAAAAAAAAACCACGGGTAGGTGGTATACAATTATGGATGGACTGCCGAGTGCCGACACAGAGGTAGCTACAGCCGTGGACTAACGTACTGTGTCTGCTGCTAATATAGACTGGATGATAATGATATGAAATCAATATATATATGTATATATAATATCACTAGTACTGCAGCCGGACAGGTAGATATATATTTATTAGGTAATGATGACTGATGACGGACCTGCTGGACACTGTCAGCTCAGCAGCACCGCAGACTGCTACAGTAAGCTACTATAGTAGTATGTATCAAGAAGAAAGAAAAAAAAAACAACAACAGGTAGGTGGTATACAATTATGGATGGACTGCCGAGTGCCGACACAGAGGTAGCTACAGCCGTGGACTAACGTACTGTGTCTGCTGCTAATATAGACTGGATGATAATGATATGAAATCAATATATATATGTATATATAATATCACTAGTACTGCAGCCGGACAGGTAGATATATATTTATTAGGTAATGATGACTGATGACGGACCTGCTGGACACTGTCAGCTCAGCAGCACCGCAGACTGCTACAGTAAGCTACTATAGTAGTATGTATAAAGAAGGTGGTATACAATTATAATATTATATATATATTAATTATATACAATTATATATATATATATATATATATATTAATTAAACTGGTGGTGATTATTAAACTGGTGGTCAGGTCACTGGTCACACTATCAGCAACTTGCAAGTAGTACTCCTAAGCATACAATCACAATATATATTATACTGGTGTGGCACTCTGGCAGCAAAAGTGTGCACTGTACGTTATATGTACTATGTACTCCTGAGTCCTGAGTCCTGCTCTCAGACTCTAACTGCTCCCCACTGTCAGTGTTTCCCCCACAAGTCAGATAATACAATACAGTCACACTATCTATCACTTCACTTCAGCAAGTACTAGTAGTAGTAGTACTCCTCCTAATGCTCCCCAAAATTACTACTGTGTCTCTCTCTAGTGAGACTGTCTCACTCTCTTCTCGAATCTCTATAAACGGAGAGGACGCCAGCCACGTCCTCTCCCTATGAATCTCAATGCACGTGTGAAAAATGGCGGCGACGCGCGGCTCCTTATATAGAATCCGAGCCTCGCGAGAATCCGACAGCGTGATGATGACGTTCGGGCGCGCTCGGGTTAACCGAGCAAGGCGGGAGGATCCGAGCCTGCTCGGCCCCGTATAAAAAACCCTGAATTCGGGCGGGTTCGGATTCCGAGGAACCGAACCCGCTCATCTCTAGTGTGAAGCTTAATAGTTGTTAGAAATATCAAGGCTTGCAGCAGTAAAAAGAATAATTGTTTTTAAGATGACACACAAAGATCTGTGCTCAAAGTCAATGCATGGTCTGGTGAATCAGTAATACTGTGTTCATACTAACATTTGTGCTGAGGTCTAATCTGCAGAATACAGAAGACCACTCCACCCAGTTCTGCAGAGAAGGTTGGCATAATTCTCACAAATATCAGATAGTATCAAGGGGGCTCAGGTGTATCCAGCATAAGAAGTTAAATGCAGCTACAGTAATACCCTTTTCCACCTACGAGCATGGGTCGCAGCCGGGAGCCTGACACGGGAGCTGCCCCCTGCTGCGACCCGTGCTCGGCCCCTTTCCCATCAGCAGTCACAACCCGGCATATGCCGGGTTGGTGACGCTTCTAGTGACGCGACAGGGGTAGCGCAGGGAGATCACATGATCTCCCAGCGCCGCCCTTTGCATCGACATGGCTCCCGTTTACACTACAACCCAATCCGGATCATTCCCGTGTCCTACCCAGGTAGATAGCCGGGTAGGATTCACGGGTCACCTGATCCGGGTTTACCCTTTTCCACTTGCAAAAAAAACACGGGTAAATGCGTGCATTTACCCGTGTTTTTTGAGCTAGTGGAAAAGGGGTATAAGAGAAAGGCTAGGATATGAGACAGACTTCTTAGAAGACCAATCATAATGGACTTGTCTGAAGAGCTGACTATCGATGACAAATGATAACTGAGACCTGTGTCTTTAAGCAATGCTATCTGTTTATTTTTTAGAATTCGAACTAACATATGTGCCTCATGCAATATTACATAACAACCTTCATTTTACAGTACACCGAGTTAGAATACAGTTGAATTCTGTGCTCATACTGACATCTAGTGGCTGTTTGTGAGTGACGCACCTATTGTTCTAAATTGAGTTGTACTTGGAAAAGTTATGCTTTCGGTTTGACCCAGGGGGTTATGGTAAAGGTCCTCTGTACGAAGAGAATCTAGATGCTACCAAAGGGGCATGCCTACTAAAAGTGCAAGTACTATAATGAAAGATTTATACTGTGATAATTGTATACAGTATGTGAAGAAGGGGTGTGACATGATGAATGAATGTCCACAATCATTCCCAACTGGATGGTACCTTTGATTCTAATATTTGAGAAAATACTACACATGCAATTTTTACAGATACAGTATGTACTGCAAAAAATAGAGTAACACAATTGCAGTGTTTGAATTTGTGGAAAAAGGAGGCATGCAAATGGAAATCAAGTGTGTTAGCCAGCAGTCAACAGCAACCCACTGCACCTAGCTTCTCACTATGAGGTGCAACGTGCACACAGACCCTCATTATATCCTATTCTCACAATGGAGACTTTCACAGATTCATCAGGGGATGAGGATTTAGCAATGGTCTGTGCTGCAACCGTAGCCCATGCTGTTCCACAACCCAACGCCCCAGGCAGGGGGGTGGCAGTCGTGGAGCTAATGTGTTGATATCTGGGGAATCACAAGGTGATATTTCCCCTGACATTAACCCAGCACCACTGCTTGCACCAGAAGCACAGTGGGCCAGGACTACTATCCCTGATCATTGAGTCAGGGTTACAACACCTGACAGAACCACTCTCACAGGAAACCCACAATCAAGTGGTTTATAGAGTGATTACCAGCTTCATCCTGTCAGGACACTTACTATACCTGGTGCTACTGCTGCTGATGACAGACCGGAACATATGACTGTGCCATGGTCAAGATCTGAATTACGTTCTTTGGGGGTCATTCCGAGTTGATCGCTAGCTGCCGTTGTTTGCAGCGCAGCGATCAGGCTAAAAATCGGCATTTCTGTGCATGCGTATGGCCCGCAGTGCGCACGCGCGACGTACTTTCACAAAATACTATGCAGTTTCACACAAGGTCGAGCGACGCTTTTCAGTCGCACTGCTGGTCGTTGAGTGATTGACAGGAAGTGGGTGTTTCTGGGTGGTAACTGACCGTTTTCCGGGAGTGTTCTAAAAAACGCAGGCGTGTCAGGTAAAAATGCAGGAGTGGCTGGGGAAACGGGGGAGTGGCTGGGCGAACGCAGGGCGTGTTTGTGACGTCAAAGCAGGAACTAAACGGACTGAGGTGAACGCAATCTAGGAGTAGGTCTGGAGCTACTCAGAAACTGCAGGAAAAGATTTTTAAGCAATTCTGCTAATCTTTCGTTCGCTATTCTGCTAAGCTAAGATACACTCCCTGAGGGCGGCGGCTTAGCGTTTGCAATGCTGCTAAAAGCAGCTAGCGTGCGAACAACTCGGAGTGAGGGCCTTTGATCACAAATTTCGCAGACCCTAGAAAAGACTTACTTTATTAAAACAATAAGTCATGCACATGAACCCTCCATGAAGGATTGGAGATTCTTTTTGAGGGCAGATTTACTGTACCTGAAACAGTGGATTTTCAGACTTTTTGTACAAATGTACATATTGCTGGTGATGACTTTATTACACCTGCTGATAATGACACTGTCCTCACAAATATTTGAAAAACTTTGACTACACTTTTTCCGCCATAGGTAGATTGGCTGAAGCTTTTTACCATTAAACAGGAAGCTCAGGAATCTATCCATGACTACTCTCATCGGGCTGTTACAGAGATGATATACTAGAGATGTGCACTTGAAATTTTTCGGGTTTTGTGTTTTGGTTTTGGGTTCGGTTCCGCGGCCGTGTTTTGGGTTCGACCGCGTTTTGGCAAAACCTCACCGAATTTTTTTTTGTCGGATTCGGGTGTGTTTTGAATTCGGGTGTTTTTTTCAAAAAACACTAAAAAACAGCTTAAATCATAGAATTTGGGGGTCATTTTGATCCCAAAGTATTATTAACCTCAAAAACCATAATTTCCACTCATTTTCAGTCTATTCTGAATACCTCACACCTCACAATATTATTTTTAGTCCTAAAATTTGCACCGAGGTCGCTGGATGACTAAGCTAAGCGACCCTAGTGGCCGACACAAACACCGGGCCCATCTAGGAGTGGCACTGCAGTGTCACGCAGGATGGCCCTTCCAAAAAACACTCCCCAAACAGCACATGACGCAAAGAAAAAAAGAGGCGCAATGAGGTAGCTGTGTGAGTAAGATAAGCGACCCTAGTGGCCGACACAAACACCGGGCCCATCTAGGAGTGGCACTGCAGTGTCACGCAGGATGGCCCTTCCAAAAAACACTCCCCAAACAGCACATGACGCAAAGAAAAAAAGAGGCGCAATGAGGTAGCTGTGTGAGTAAGCTAAGCGACCCTAGTGGCCGACACAAACACCTGGCCCATCTAGGAGTGGCACTGCAGTGTCACGCAGGATGGCCCTTCCAAAAAACACTCCCCAAACAGCACATGACGCAAAGAAAAAAAGAGGCGCAATGAGGTAGCTGTGTGAGTAAGATAAGCGACCCTAGTGGCCGACACAAACACCGGGCCCATCTAGGAGTGGCACTGCAGTGTCACGCAGGATGGCCCTTCCAAAAAACACTCCCCAAACAGCACATGACGCAAAGAAAAAAAGAGGCGCAATGAGGTAGCTGTGTGAGTAAGATAAGCGACCCTAGTGGCCGACACAAACACCGGGCCCATCTAGGAGTGGCACTGCAGTGTCACGCAGGATGGCCCTTCCAAAAAACACTACCCAAACAGCACATGACGCAAAGAAAAAAAGAGGCGCAATGAGGTAGCTGTGTGAGTAAGATAAGCGACCCTAGTGGCCGACACAAACACCGGGCCCATCTAGGAGTGGCACTGCAGTGTCACGCAGGATGGCCCTTCCAAAAAACACTCCCCAAACAGCACATGACGCAAAGAAAAAAAGAGGCGCAATGAGGTAGCTGTGTGAGTAAGATAAGCGACCCTAGTGGCCGACACAAACACCTGGCCCATCTAGGAGTGGCACTGCAGTGTCACGCAGGATGGCCCTTCCAAAAAACACTCCCCAAACAGCACATGACGCAATGAAAAATTTAAGAAAAAAGAGGTGCAAGATGGAATTGTCCTTGGGCCCTACAGTAAGCTACTATAGTAGTATGTATAAAGAAGAAAGAAAAAAAAATAAAACCACGGGTAGGTGGTATACAATTATGGATGGACGAGCGACTGCCGACACAGAGGTAGCTACAGCCGTGGACTACCGTACTGTGTCTGCTGCTAATATAGACTGGATGATAATGAGATGAAATCAATATATATATATATATATATATATATATATAATATCACACTAGTACTGCAGCCGGACAGGTAGATATATTTATTATGTAATGACTGATGACGGACCTGCTGGACACTGTCAGCTCAGCAGCACCGCAGACTGCTACAGTAAGCTACTATAGTAGTATGTATAAAGAAGAAAGAAAAAAAAAAAACCACGGGTAGGTGGTATACAATTATGATGGACGAGCGACTGCCGACACAGAGGTAGCTACAGCCGTGGACTACCGTACTGTTATGATTCCAGCACTCCTGAGATTTTATGACTAGGACCAGAGCGCTGGAATGGAATGCAGGTAACGGGAGAAGGGAAGACTAGTTGCCCCTGGCGCCCTAACTCTATTGTCTCACCCGTGCTATCGGAAATCCCCTGCGAGACTATGGTTTCTTGAGCCCCTGGCAGCCACGTTTGAAGGGCGGATTATGTCTGCCCAACTCCGGTGCCCCCCGGTCTTAGTGAGAGACAAAAGGAAATCCGAGGCAGGATGATAACAAGAGGACCTCTGACTGACAACAGGCCAGGGGCAACAAGCTAACTAACAAAAACAGAAGTATGTGCGGAAACCCGCCAGGGAAAAGGACAACCAAAATCCACTTGTCCAATACTCCTACCCAGCACCGCCGGATACCAGAGTGGACCTGTGGAAGCGGAACCCTCCGCAGAATGCTCCAAAACACAAATAATAAATAATAAAGCGGACAAGCCGCAACACACGGCAAGGCCGCGACTCACGAACACCACTGGATGTTATATGGTGATTAGTCAGGACTCCAGGAATAAGATGACAAACTTCCGAGTTCAGGACTTCCGAATACTGGAATGACCGGATACAGCAAGACTGGAACAGACTCTCAGCAAACAGAAACAGCATGCAAGAAGCTATTACCGGCGTCTGTGAGAAGCCCTGGGAGTGTATTTAACAAGGAGTCCTCCAATCAGCTGCCAAAAGGCTGATTAGAATAAATGCCGTGCAGCTGCCTTGCTGCATGGCCAGAGAGCAGGAGAATACATTAACTCTTAAAACCTAGCAATGGGGAACACGGTCCGCCAGTGGCGTCCCCGTTGCTAGGGTCCGTGCGGCTCAGCGCGCCCGGCGTCCAGCGTTGCCAGGGAGCCGGCGGCTGTCCGCGTACGGCGTCCCTGGTTGCCAGGCGCCGGGCCGCACCGACGAGCGAACCCCGGCGCCTAACATTACCCCCCCCTTGAGGAGGAGTCAAGGAACCCCTAAAGCCAGGCTTCCAAGGAAACTCCCGAAAAAATGCCCTCTTGAGCCTTGGGGCATGAAGATCCTTATCCAGGACCCAGGACCTTTCCTCTGGACCATAACCTTTCCAGTGAACCAGAAAATAAAGCCGGCCCCTGGACAACTTGGAATCGAGAACCTTCTCCACCTGGAACTCCTGTTGTCCCTGTACATCCACTGGAGATCTTCCCTGAGAGATCTTCCGAGGAAATTTATTGGAAGAAATGTATGGCTTCAACAGGGAGCAATGAAACGTATTACCAATCCGAAGAGATTTTGGTAAACGCAACCGGAAAGCAACTGGGTTAACTTTTTTAATGATATGAAATGGTCCAATAAATTTGGGTCCCAACCTAGCTGAAGATTGTCGAAGTCTAATGTTACTAGTCGACAACCATACCCTATCTCCCACCTTAAAATTGCAAGGACGTCGGAGCCGGTCAGAAAATTTTTTCTCACGAAAGGCCGCTTTTCTGAGAGCAAGGTGCACTTTTTTCCAAATGGCTCTGAGATGGGAGGTTAAGGTTAGCGAGGAAACTGAGGAATGTTGAAAAAAAGAATTAGCTCTGGGGTGAAAACCAAAAACTGAAAAGAATGGAGACACGTTGGTGGAGGAATGACAAGAATTATTGTAAGCAAACTCCGCTAATGGAAGAAACTCGGACCAATCATTCTGGAGTTTGGCTGAGTACAAACGCAAATACTGTTTCAATGATTGGTTAACTCGCTCGGTTTGCCCGTTGGACTGTGGGTGGTAACCAGATGTTAATGACAATCTCATCTTTAATGAAGCACAAAAACACTTCCAGAATTGTGCAACGAATTGTGGACCCCGATCAGAAACAATATCAGTGGGCAACCCATGAAGTCTGAAAATATGGCGGAGAAACAACACTGCCAATCCTTGGGCAGATGGCAGTCGGGGAAGGGCAATGAAATGAGCCATCTTGCTAAAACGGTCTACTACCACCCAAATGACTCTGCATCCAGCTGAAAGGGGAAGGTCCACCACAAAATCCATGGAAATATGAGACCATGGCCTGAGAGGGACATTCAAGGGCATAAGTTGCCCGATAGGCAAGGAACGGGGAACCTTATGCTGTGCACAAACCTGACATGAAGAAACAAACTCCTTAACGTCTTTAGAAAGACCAGGCCACCATACTGAGCGGGAGACTAACTCCAATGTCTTAGAGATCCCTGGATGCCCGGAAACTTTGTTATCATGGAACTCAGTCAAAACATTAGCTCTCAGGAACTCAGGGACGTAAAGATGACCAGCAGGAGAATTTCCAGGAGCTTGGTGTTGAAGCTGTTTTAACTGGGTAAATAAATCTTGTGTGAGGCCTGCCCAAATGACTGAAGATGGAAGTATGGGAGTAACAGGACTGTTATCATGAACCGGAAGAAAACTGCGTGACAGAGCATCTGCCTTGGTATTCTTGGAACCTGGCCTGAAAGTTATAATAAACTTGAAACGAGTAAAGAACAAAGCCCAACGAGCCTGCCGGGCATTCAGCCGCTTAGCTGATTCGATGTATTGCAGATTCTTATAGCCAGTCAATACTGAAATGGTATGTGTTGCTCCCTCCAGCCAATGCCTCCACTCCTCGAAAGCCCATTTTATTGCCAGTAGTTCCCGGTTACCAACGTCATAGTTGGATTCAGCGGAGGAGAATTTCCTAGACATAAAGGCACAAGGATGTAGTTCCTGAGACTCTGGATCCTTTTGAGATAGTATAGCCCCTACTCCAACCTCCGAGGCATCAACCTCCACCACGAAGGGCAATCCTGGATTGGGATGTCTAAGGACTGGAGCCGAGACAAAAGCTTGTTTCAAGGCCCGAAAGGATAACTCCGCTTCACGCGACCAGTTGGTAGGATCCGCTCCTTTCTTTGTCAGGGCCACAATGGGAGCAACCAGGTCGGAGAAGGAATGAATGAACCTCCTGTAATAATTCGCAAACCCTAAAAAGCGCTGAATTGCTTTTAAATTGGTGGGTTGCGCCCAACTAAGGATGGCCTGAAGCTTCTTTGGTTCCATGAAAAATCCCAGAGGGGAAATAATGTATCCTAAAAAAGATACCTCCGTGACATGAAACTCGCATTTCTCCAGTTTGGCATATAGATGATTCTCACGTAACTTTTGAAGAACCTAACGCACCTGGGTAACATGTTGTTCAATAGAGTCAGAATAAATCAGGATGTCGTCTAAGTAAACGACCACGAATTTCCCTAGGAAGTCACGGAGAACATCGTTAATGAGGTCCTGGAAAACTGCTGGAGCGTTAGACAAGCCGAACGGCGTCACTAGGTACTCGTAGTGACCCGACTGAGTACTGAAGGCTGTCTTCCACTCATCTCCGGACCTGATTCGGATGAGGTTATACGCTCCTCTTAGATCGATTTTGGAGAAAATCACAGCCGAACGCAGCTGATCAAAGAGGACAGAAATCAGCGGCAGAGGATAAGTATTTTTAACTGAGATTTTATTTAAGGCTCTATAGTCAATGCAAGGTCTGAGTGAGCCATCCTTTTTCTCCACAAAGAAGAAGCCTGCACTTAAAGGAGATTTAGATGACCTAATAAATCCTTTCCCTAGGCTCTCTTTAACATAGTCATTCATGGCCGCAGTTTCTGGCCCGGATAAAGCATATAACCTTCCCTTTGGCAATGCGGCACCAGGAATTAGCTCAATGGCGCAATCATAAGGCCGATGGGGAGGCAGAAGGTCTGCATTGCCCTTGGAGAACACATCAGCAAACTCCTGGTACTCCATGGGAATAAGTTCAGGAATTGCAGCAGCTATTCTGACTGGAAACGAAATACATTCCTTATCACAGAAGGCACCCCATTGAGAAATCTCCCCTGACCGCCAATCAATGGTGGGATTGTGAAAGGCCAGCCAAGGGTGACCCAGAACCACTGGAACTGCTGGGCAATGGGTAAGGAAGAACTCGATCTTTTCAGAATGAAGAGCTCCTACCGTAAGTAGTACAGGGGGTGTACAGAGGGAAATAACCCCATTGGACAGTGGACTCCCATCTAAACCATGCATGGTGACACTCCTACCCAAAGATAACTGAGGAATGCCTAAGGCCTTGGCCCAAGTAAAATCCATAAAGTTTCCTGCGGCTCCACTGTCGACAAAAGCCGACACCGAGGAACTGAGGCTGCCAAAGGAAACCTTAGCTGGGACTAAAAGGGAGTTATGCGAGGAGATAAGCTGCAGACCTAGGTGAACCCCCTCACAATTCACCTGGTCAAGGCGTTTCCCGACTTATTCGGACAATTACGAGCAAAATGTCCCTTACCCCCACAGTACAAACAAAGACCAGAGTTTTGCCTTCTGGCTCTCTCTTCAGGAGACAACCGGGAGAGACCCATCTGCATGGGCTCCTCTATGTCCTCAGGGATGGAATATACACACGGAGATGACCTGACCGATGCTCCTTTTTCAGCCTTCCGCTCTCTGAGACGACGATCAATCTTAATAGAAAGCTCCATGAGTTTATCGAGAGTCTCAGGAGCGGGATACTGGAGGAGACTGTCTTTAATTGATTCTGATAAGCCGAGGCGAAACTGACTGCGCAGGGCTGGGTCATTCCAGCCACAGTCGTTCGACCACCGGCGAAACTCCGTACAATAAACCTCTGCGGGATTGCTACCCTGTCTGAGAGCGTGCAACTGACCTTCAGCGGATGCCTCTCTATCAGGGTCGTCATATAACAGTCCTAAAGACCCAAAAAAAGCGTCTACTGACAGCAACACCGGATCATCTGCTTTTAAACCAAATGCCCAAGTCTGGGGATCCCCCTGGAGCAAAGAAATAATAATCCCGACCCGCTGAGATTCAGTACCCGAGGAGATCGGTCTTAAACGAAAATAAAGTTTACAGGATTCTTTAAAATTAAAAAACTCTTTTCTATCCCCAGAAAAACGGTCAGGAAAATGCATTTTTGGTTCAGGAACTACCCTCGGGGAAGTTCGTAAAAGATCTTCCTGCGACTTCACCCGAAGGGAAAGATCCTGAACCATCTGAGTAAGTTCTTGAATCTGACTGACTAAGAGCTGACCAGGATTTGGTCCTAACCCTGTTGGATTCATGAGGCCGACAATTTCTTACAAAAAACTGAATAAAAATTAAACTCCGTTTTAATTTTAAGTTTTGGTATGGCCGGTAATAATGTTATGATTCCAGCACTCCTGACCGGAGGAGATTTTATGACAAGGACCAGAGCGCTGGAAAGGAATGCAGGTAACGGGAGCAGGGAAGACTAGTTGCCCCTGGCGCCCTAACTCTATTGTCTCACCCGTGCTATCGGAAATCCCCTGCGAGACTATGGTTTCTTGAGCCCCTGGCAGCCACGTTTGAAGGGCGGATTATGTCTGCCCAACTCCGGTGCCCCCCGGTCTTAGTGAGAGACAAAGGGAAATCCGAGGCAGGATGATAACAAGAGGACCTCTGACTGACAACAGACCAGGGGCAACACGCTAACTAACAAAAACAGAAGTATGTGCGGAAACCCGCCAGGGAAAAGGACAACCAAAATCCACTTGTCCAATACTCCTACCCAGCACCGCCGGATACCAGAGTGGACCTGTGGAAGCGGAACCCTCCGCAGAATGCTCCAAAACACAAATAATAAATAATAAAGCGGACAAGCCGCAACACACGGCAAGGCCGCGACTCACGAACACCACTGGATGTTATATGGTGATTAGTCAGGACTCCAGGAATAAGATGACAAACTTCCGAGTTCAGGACTTCCGAATACTGGAATGACCGGATACAGCAAGACTGGAACAGACTCTCAGCAAACAGAAACAGCATGCAAGAAGCTATTACCGGCGTCTGTGAGAAGCCCTGGGAGTGTATTTAACAAGGAGTCCTCCAATCAGCTGCCAAAAGGCTGATTAGAATAAATGCCGTGCAGCTGCCTTGCTGCATGGCCAGAGAGCAGGAGAATACATTAACTCTTAAAACCTAGCAACGGGGAACACGGTCCGCCAGTGGCGTCCCCGTTGCTAGGGTCCGTGCGGCTCAGCGCGCCCGGTGTCCAGCGTTGCCAGGGAGCCGGCGGCTGTCCGCGTACGGCGTCCCTGGTTGCTAGGCGCCGGGCCGCACCGACGAGCGGACCCCGGCGCCTAACACGTACTGTGTCTGCTGCTAATATAGACTGGATGATAATGAGATGAAATCAATATATATATATATATATAATATCACACTAGTACTGCAGCCGGACAGGTAGATATATTTATTATGTAATGACTGATGACGGACCTGCTGGACACTGTCAGCTCAGCAGCACCGCAGACTGCTACAGTAAGCTACTATAGTAGTATGTATAAAGAAGAAAGAAAAAAAAAAAACCACGGGTAGGTGGTATACAATTATGGATGGACGAGCGACTGCCGACACAGAGGTAGCTACAGCCGTGGACTACCGTACTGTGTCTGCTGCTAATATAGACTGGATGATAATGAGATGAAATCAATATATATATATATATAATATCACTAGTACTGCAGCCGGACAGGTCAGTGGCGCACCCAGGGGGTTTTCAGAGTACCCAGAAACCCCCCTCCACTAAAAAAAAAGCTGCATGAGTATTATTAATGACTGTCTAGCGTCCTCTGCAGCCTGCTGTCTTCCTGGTGGCACTTGCAAGTACAATAAAAGTCTACTTTATTTTAATTATAGTACATATATATCCATGTGCATACATATATACACATGTATATACATACATACATACATATAAACACACACACACAGATATGATATATATACATGTGTATATATATGTGTACTGTATGTGTGTGTACATATATATATATATATATGTATGCATGTTTAATATGCTATGTATATGTATATATGTATGTGTGTGTGTGTATGTATATATATATATATATATATATGTGTAGATATATGTATGTATATATATATATATATATATATATATAAATACACACACACACACACACACACACACACACACACACACAGACACACTAGTTTTACGGACCCAGCATATACTGGGTCACCTCAGTCCCCACCCCCGTGATTGGCTCCGCCCAGTTCTGGAAACCCCCCCGTGCAAATCCTGCGTTTGCCACTGTAGGTATATATATTTATTATGTAATGACTGATGACGGACCTGCTGGACACTGTCAGCTCAGCAGCACCGCAGACTGCTACAGTAAGCTACTATAGTAGTATGTATAAAGAAGAAGAAAGAAAAGAAAAAAACGGGTAGGTGGTACACAATATTATATATATATTATATACAATTATATATATATATATATATATATATATATATTAAACTGGTGGTGATTATTAAACTGGTGGTCAGGTCACTGGTCACACTATCAGCAACTTGCAAGTAGTACTCCTAAGCAGACAATCACAATATATATTATACTGGTGGTCAGTGTGGTCACAATGGCAGTGTGGCACTCTGGCAGCAAAAGTGTGCACTGTACGTTATATGTACTCCTGAGTCCTGCTCTCAGACTCTAACTGCTCCCCACTGTCAGTGTCTCCCCCACAAGTCAGATATACATTATACAGTCACACTATCTATCTATCACTTCAGCAAGTAGTAGTACTCCTCCTAATGCTCCCCAAAATTACTACTGTGTCTCTCTCTACTCTAGTCTCACTCTCTTCTCTATAAACGGAGAGGACGCCAGCCACGTCCTCTCCCTATGAATCTCAATGCACGTGTGAAAATGGCGGCGACGCGCGGCTCCTTATATAGAATCCGAGTCTCGCGATAGAATCCGAGCCTCGCGAGAATCCGACAGCGGGATGATGACGTTCGGGCGCGCTCGGGTTAACCGAGCAAGGCGGGAAGATCCGAGTCGCCCGGCCCCGTGTAAAAAAAAATGAAGTTCGGGCGGGTTCGGATTCCGAGGAACCAAACCCGCTCATCTCTATGATATACACAAATAAAGCTCACAAATTGTTTGCCACCAGCATACTGGTGGAAGGCTTGTTAGACCCAATTATAGGGGGTCATTCCGACCCATTTGCACGCAGCGGTTCTTCGCTGTGGTGCTAAGGGGTTGGAATTGCGCATGCGTGGTGCCCGAAATGCTCACACATGTCGTTGCCCAGCGACAGCGCAATGACCAGAAGAGAGAAGAAAGTGATCTCTAGCGTGATCACAAGAAGATTGACAGCGGGGAGGCATTCCGGGGCGGATACTCACCGTTTTATGGGCATGGAGATCCGAACGCAGGCGTGTCCAGGCATTCGGAGGGCGGATGTCTAACGTCAATCATGGGACCTTTGTCGCTGGATCCATCGCACAGGGTAAGTAAGTCTGACCCTGGTCTTGTTTTGCAGTAAAAATTTTTAGCATATCAGGGCTGCACAAGCGATCGCAGCCGTGCTATACTAAAATACACTCCCCCATAGGCGGCGTCAAGTTGATCGTATGAGCAGCAAAAAGATGCTAGGTGCGATCAACTCGGAATGAGGGCCATAATTAGGTGCCAACTGGAGAACCAGCACAGTAACTAGCAGCAATGAGACTGCCTCACAGCATGATGCTATCATTTCCAGGCAGAAAGAAATACAGGACACAAAGTAAATTTGGTTGCAGAAACAGCGGTAGCTGCAAGCACTTGCACTACTGGATTTGGATAGCCGAGGAGAAAAGTACAAGTGCATGAATGGAGAGAAAGTAGAGAGGACATGTAACGATTGGGCATTTCATGACTTAGGGGTACATTTACTAAGCAGTGATAAGAGCGGAGAAGTGAGCCAGTGGAGAAGTGCCCATGGCAACCAATCAGCACTGAAGTAACATCTATAATTTGCATACTATAAAATTATACAGAGCTGCTGATTGGTTGATGGGGAAATTTCTCCACTGGCTCACTTCTCCGCTCTTATCACTGCTTAGTAAATGTACCCTTTAGTATGTTATAAGTGTGGAGGAACAGGTCACATCTCCAGATACTGCTGTCCCAAAAACCCATGCAATCATCCTTGCAGTGACCTCTGAAGTTTAGTCCATATCTATATCATATTGTTATCAAACACCTACAACTAGACAACACTGAACCCATGACTAATGTAGATATACAGGGTAAGATCCATTTTAAGAAATACCAACAGTGTACTGATGAAATTAGGTTGTACAATTTTCTGCACACCTGATGGCTTATTTCTAGATTCCCCATTCCAAACTGTAAGCCAAGTGCTTGATACACTCAACACATTGCATTTGTCTAATCAGCTGTTTTCAGTGTGTGATACCCGCGTTTGGGGTACCCCTTCTGCTAGTTAAACCAGCTGCAGATGCACTATGAGGATTAAAATCCTTTTTACACTGGTTGCTAAGCAACTATGGCAACCAGGAGGGAAATATGTATAGCACTAGGACCCTGGGCTTTCCATCAGGATCCCTGCAGAGCGGGAAGCTGGGAGCGCTCTGATTGGCCGTGGTGTATGGGGAGAGAAGAAGGGAGGAGAGCTGCAGTGAGCAGAGAGAGACAGAGAGCAGCATGGCAGTGGAACAGGAGGCAGTGTGTCATGTGTGGGTGTGAAGAGCTGTACGCGGAGGTCTGGAGGCGCGCTGCGCTGGGAGAGACTGGGCATCGAGAGACGGCTGTCATCCTGAAAAGCAGCAGTGAGAAGTGACCGGCAGGAGCTGGCAACAGCAGCAGATAATACAGGTACTCTACTTCACCCCAGACAGCCCCCACATATGGGCACCCAGACCAACAGTGATCACCCTGACAGCTTGCAACATCACAGCCCCTTGGGACAGATCACAGCAGGACTCTATGTACAAGGAGAGGGACATATGGGATTTATTTGGAGCTGCCTGCCATTGTACCAGAGAGAGCCTTAAGGGGTAGGGTTGTGTGAAACCCTCTGCTTCCCCTTACCACTGCAGTTGCAAGGAAAACACGAAGTGACACTTATCCCTAGACTGTTTGAGCTGCAGCACAATGTGTGTGCCAGGATTGGGTCATTTGCTCTGTGACCCACTGTATGTGAAATGACTTACTCCACAGCGCCCTCTATTTGGAGCATTGCTATACTGTGATATGACTTACTCCACAGCGCCCTCTATTTGAAGCATTGCTATACTGTGAGATGACTTACTCCACAGCGCCCTCTATTTGAAGCATTGCTATACTGTGAGATGACTTACTCCACAGCGCCCTCTATTGGAAACTGGTGCTATACATGGCAAGTAGCTGCTTCACGGCACCACCCGTTGGATTACAAATACTGTGCACAGTGCAAACTCATTCTACAGCACCCCCTGTAGGACAGTGATATAGCTGGAACATTTTGTCAGCAGCATAAACTGAACATATCCAATCTAGCGCCATCTAGTGACCCGTCAGTATAACGCATGCATACTCATGAAGCGGCTGTATAAGACGTCTGAATGTTGAAATTCTGAAATGCTCTTGTGTTAATGTTATGTTATATTTTTAGTATGTGACTAAAAGTATCATGGCTTATTGAATTGCACTGAACTCTACTAAGAGGTGAATTTGGTCACATGGACCAGTGACTAACACTGTTTATAATAAATCTTTGTTCTGTATCCCACCGTAGTGGTCCTTTCACCTTTAAGGTGGGGTGTTGTCTATACTGGGGTATCCCTGTCCCTTCTGCCCAGGTCCTCCGCAGCCTTTCCACGCAGATTACGCCCGACGTCGGGACAAGCAAGAACCGAACGACCAGAGAGGCCGCAACTGGACAGGCGTGAGACTGCAGGTACGCTTTACCACCTATCACACTTGGCGTCCGCGAACAGGATACGAGCAAGATGACGGATCCACAGGTTCCCGCTACTCCCATGCTACCACCGGCACTCGGACAAGGAAACACGACCACCATGGCGGCATCACCGTTGACTATGCCATACTATTTTGGAGCACCATGGTTACCAACGTTTGCAGGAAAACAAGTGCCGGGTTCGAGTACGTTCAAAGAATTCAAAGACAAGATGTACTCCATGTTCCGCCTGTACTCACTAACCGAAGAACAGAAAATAGAGATCGTTATGGGTCAATTGACGGATTCGGCACTACGGGAAGTGAAAGCATGGGAAGACAGCGAAAAGAAGACCGTCGAAGGGATCTTTAAGAAGCTGATGACCATATTCGACTGCGAGACCATAGCGGAATTAAAGAGCCGCCTTTATGCGAGAAAACAAAGACCTGACGAATCACTGCGAGACTTTGCGCTGGCCCTACAAGAAGCTGCAAAGGCTATACGGGCCCTGGATGAACGAGAAGTCGAAGGGATAGATAGAACATTAACAGACCTGTTTGTAGAAGGTGCAAGAGGAGAGACAATTCGCTCTCAAATGCGCATGGAGAGACGACAGCAACCAGGGAACTCCTTCTCGGAATTCAAAGAGACGGTGCTGCAGATCCTTGGGAAAAATCAGAGCAACAATGTCGTGAAAGATGCGTCTTCAGAGTGGAGTGAAGATCACAGCTACAGAGAAACCGCACTGCCCGCGAAGTCAGACGGACTAGCCCAAGTGGGAGCGGTTCTCCAGCAAGCACAAGCCCCACCGGGACCAGATCCTATGGAGACGCTCAATCAGAGGCTGATGGAGATGATATTGAATCTCTCCCAAATGAGCCGGAGATTAGAAGAGCTCGACAGGGACCAAGATAGGAATAGACACAGAGAATGGCGTCAAGAGCAAGATTGGCAGAGTCGTCCTCGCTGGGATGTAGTAAGAGAATCGGGCTGACGATTGACCGATCAATTCCATGCTCCGAAAGGCACTGTATGTCAACAGACCTCCGAAAGAGTGGAGAGAATAGATCTACCATGGGAGGAACGACCCAGAAAAGCAGGACCAAGACTTGTGTGGCAGAGTCAAGTCGGAGTGATGGGTGTACCATCTGGTAGGGATGATCGAAGAACCAGAACAAGAAAGACGACAGGCCAAGTATTGTGGTTTAGTGCAACGCGTGGTTACGGCTTCATAAGGAGAACAGACACTAAGAGAACCATATATGTTCACTATACGGGCATTCAGAAGACCCATCAGAACAATTACTTCCGAAGCCTAGGAAGCGGGGAATGGGTCGAATTTGAATTGACCAATGGAAAAAGGGGCGTTAAGGCTATCAACGTCACAGGTCCTAATGGCGTTCCAGTGCAAGGCAACAGACATGCCAGAGAGCGTAACCGGTATTGGCGCTGTCCGCGGTATAGAAAGCCTCCACTCTACTACCAGCAAGACTACTGGGACAGCGGAAGCAGAGAGGAACCAAGAGACTGTAATAGTGAGACCGGTAGACCTAACACCAATCCTCCTCGACCTGAACGGATGCCCCGACCACCCGAACCTGAAGTCCAAAAGCAAAGGAAAATGCTGGACACAAGTGAGAGACCGGTTGTCAAAGGTCAGAGTGAGACAGTGCAGCAGTGCCTTCAAAATGTGATAAAGCCTCAGATTTCTCCTCAACAAAAACGAGAGTACATCCCAAAAAGGCAAGACGCAGATTACCGTGCAGCAAATCTCGAGCAAACAGATGCCGGTGCGACTGACCAGAGAAGGGACACTGAAGCAGTGGTCCACATGGCCGTGACAAAGATAGTGGGACCCGTGGAATCCAGAAGTCCGGAGCCAGCAATGCCACCGTCTGAACCCAAGCCCCAGGCAGAGACCCCACAGGCAGCTGAGAAGGCTGAGGCCCATTCCATGGAAGAGAAGCCTGTAATGGATAGTGAGTACAGGACCATAACGGGAGAAGAATTCGCCTTCAGGATACAGCAGGCTATACGAAGATCAATGAGATGCGATAAAGGTGCACCACATGCTCGTTGCAGATCGCACGCCGTGATATAGAGTAACACCCATGTACACCATTGAAGAACCCGTACCGCAGAGGGATCGAAGTCCTGTGGCAGAGGGATGGGGTACCTGGGATGGACATACCCTAGCTATTTAACAAGAGTAAAAGTAGAAAGGTATAACTGTTCAGGTTTAACTTGTTGGCATCTAATTATTTGCATGTATTGGGAGTTCAAAGACTGTGGTGTAGGACTTTAATCCATTACAGTATGCGTGGGGACACGCATAATTTCAGCGGGCGAACATGTGATACCCGCGTTTGGGGTACCCCTTCTGCTAGTTAAACCAGCTGCAGATGCACTATGAGGATTAAAATCCTTTTTACACTGGTTGCTAAGCAACTATGGCAACCAGGAGGGAAATATGTATAGCACTAGGACCCTGGGCTTTCCATCAGGATCCCTGCAGAGCGGGAAGCTGGGAGCGCTCTGATTGGCCGTGGTGTATGGGGAGAGAAGAAGGGAGGAGAGCTGCAGTGAGCAGAGAGAGAGAGAGAGCAGGATGGCAGTGGAACAGGAGGCAGTGTGTCATGTGTGGGTGTGAAGAGCTGTACGCGGAGGTCTGGAGGCGCGCTGCGCTGGGAGAGACTTGCATCGAGAGACGGCTGTCATCCTGAAAAGCAGCAGTGAGAAGTGACCGGCAGGAGCTGGCAACAGCAGCAGATAATACAGGTACTCTACTTCACCCCAGACAGCCCCCACATATGGGCACCCAGACCAACAGTGATCACCCTGACAGCTTGCAACATCACAGCCCCTTGGGACAGATCACAGCAGGACTCTATGTACAAGGAGAGGGACATATGGGATTTATTTGGAGCTGCCTGCCATTGTACCAGAGAGAGCCTTAAGGGGTAGGGTTGTGTGAAACCCTCTGCTTCCCCTTACCACTGCAATTGCAAGGAAAACACGAAGTGACACTTATCCCTAGTCTGTTTGAGCTGCAGCACAATGTGTGTGCCAGGATTGGGTCATTTGCTCTGTGACCCACTGTATGTGAAATGACTTACTCCACAGCGCCCTCTATTTGGAGCATTGCTATACTGTGATATGACTTACTCCACAGCGCCCTCTATTTGAAGCATTGCTATACTGTGAGATGACTTACTCCACAGCGCCCTCTATTTGAAGCATTGCTATACTGTGAGATGACTTACTCCACAGCGCCCTCTATTGGAAACTGGTGCTATACATGGCAAGTAGCTGCTCCACGGCACCACCCGTTGGATTACAAATACTGTGCACAGTGCAAACTCATTCTACAGCACCCCCTGTAGGACAGTGATATAGCTGGAACATTTTGTCAGCAGCATAAACTGAACATATCCAATCTAGCGCCATCTAGTGACCCGTCAGTATAACGCATGCATACTCATGAAGCGGCTGTATAAGACGTCTGAATGTTGAAATTCTGAAATGCTCTTGTGTTAATGTTAGAGATGAGCGGGTTCGGTTTCTCTGAATCCGAACCCGCCAGAACTTCATGTTTTTTTTCACGGGTCCGAGCGACTCGGATCTTCCCGCCTTGCTCGGTTAACCCGAGCGCGCCCGAACGTCATCATGACGCTGTCGGATTCTCGCGAGGCTCGGATTCTATCGCGAGACTCGGATTCTATATAAGGAGCCGCGCGTCGCCGCCATTTTCACACGTGCATTGAGATTGATAGGGAGAGGACGTGGCTGGCGTCCTCTCCGTTTAGAATTAGAATAGATTAGAGAGACACTTGATTTACTAATTTTGGGGAGCATTAGGAGTACTCAGTAGTGTACAGTGCAGAGTTTTGCTGATAGTGACCAGTGACCACCACTTTTATTTATAATCCGTTCTCTGCCTGAAAAAAGCGATACACAGCACACAGTGACTCAGTCACATACCATATCTGTGTGCACTGCTCAGGCTCAGGCCAGTGTGCTGCATCATCTATTATCTATATATAATATTATATATATCTGTCTGACTGCTCAGC